>NC_056751.1:243764961-243922461 GCF_019279795.1 Protopterus annectens
ATTTTGTGATTACTTACGGCTTATGCTGCTTAATTTGAGACATCTTTACCTTGTTCAGTCACTCAGGGGTAAAGGTCTTAGCCCACTCTAACCACACTACCATTATTATTGTTTGTCATTTACACCTAAAACAACAGTAAACTTTTTATCCCATCTTTTCTCACACTCTTTAGAGAACAGTAACTTGAAATTAAAGCAGATGTTTATAAAGTAAAAAAAAGGCAACAGTGAATTAGTTCACCTTTGTGTAGTTCATTGTGCGTCCAATACCTAGCAACCAAGAGCTGTGCCACAAGGTACTATTTCCAAAAATAAAAATAAACAATATGAAGAAAATGTCAAACCAGTTAAGTCGTTCAGAAAACTGCAAGGAGTGATGTCGCCTCATTAGACTTAGGCTAGGAATAGTGCAACCACTGAAACAACATATGATTGATGGCAGAAAATGAAAACGAAAGTTGCAGAAACTTAACACAAATAAATATGTAGCTCTTTCCATTGTTATTTAATCCGTTACTTGTCATGAGCCTTCATTGAATAGGCAAGCACCTCTTTCTAGTATTACGTGGTGACAGTGACAACTGCACTAAACTATGGTTTTCACCTGTCCCTCTTTATGCAGGGTACTCCATATCTAAGCAGCTGTTTCCTGAAGAGAAGCCCCCCCCAAAATATTTCTTAAGCTTCCACTAATGCACAAGAAAATTCCTTCATGTCTGAAACACCATTATACCAAACAACAGAGCCATCTTCAAACTCACAGTAAGCTTCTACTATGTCAAGAAAGTGACGTGTACAGTTCATTGTTCTTGTAGCACCCGGCAAAATATCACACTTCCATAAAACGTCTTAATTTAGGCACCTAAAATGATGACAACCCTAACCAAGACAATAGCCGTTGAACCGACCAGCCCTGATGCAGTTTATTATTTATATTCAATCACAAAAATAAAGCATGAGTAATGCACACCATTAAATTTATTGGTAACGTTTAATTTTGAATAGGTTCTTACTGTTGATTACAGCCTTTATTTACTCTTTTTTTTCAACATGCTGCAACTCTGAAAGCATGCACGCACTTTTGGTTGTTATATAATGCTGCTGCTCGTGCCGGCAGTACCTAATCCAAATTTAAGGAATTATTTTCTGCCTGTATAGATAGAAGGTGTAAACGTAACTGCTGAATGTCGCCTGTTCTGATGTTATATGATCGGGAAAGGCGTATGTAATTTACTTTATTGTGTTTGTACCTCACATGACAAATATTTATAATTCAAAGGTACCGTTCAAAGGAGTCAGATGAGGGATAAGTATCCCAAATCAAAGGTAAATTTTAAATATTGCTCTAATTCACTTAGAAAAATAATGGTTTTGCATCGATGAGCATTTTCTGAAGAATTGGAAGTATGAATGAAACTCGAATGTCTGTCATTATTGACTATCTAATCCTCAGTGATTTGCCGGTGAAATATGTATATAAATACACACACACACACACACACACACACACACACACACACACCATGGACATGGCAAAATCATGAACAGCTGAGTGCCCCCCCTCACACCAAATAAACAAGTACCTCTTGTCATACGCTGCCATTAGAATGACTGTGAAGTACAATTGAATGACTGAGAAGTACAAATTACAAATATCCATCCACAACCCCTTAATCCAGTTTGTAATGTCTTGTAAGCGTATGTAAACAGGACCCAGCAGCTGCTTCTGGAATATTTGTACAGTCCACCTCTTTCCAGTATGCTATTGAAGAAGACAAGGCTCTAGTAGAATGAGCGAATGTACTGCATTGTCAAAATTTTATAGTACAATAGAACATTATCAGATTCACAAGCTGTGGTTATTTCCAAACAGCAAACACTGACAATTTGATAGAAAGGAAAATCACCTTTAGATGCTTGACAAGAGGTACAAGAACACAGGTATAGCCATCAGAAGTAACAATTTCCCTATGCCATGTGATATACAAAGTTAACATTACATATTCATTGTCATTCAGATACAGTTCCTATGTTTTCCTCTCTAAACACTTTGACACAGCTTACTGTGTTGTATAACTACATTGCATGAAACAGTGGGGGGAATTTATAAAGGTTACCATGAGGTGTATACCTGTGTATCCAGTGGAGTAAGGGCCCTCTTATTGCTGGGACTTTGACAGTATGTATTGTAGGGGCCTAAAGAGGGAGTACTCTGTGCACCCTGCAAGTGTGAGAAACTTGCTGTTATCATTACGTGGCTGTACAAGTGAGAGGGATGAAAGGGGAAGGACATTGCTTACTCATGCATATGCATGTCTTTTTATTTCTGTATTTTTTTCTTTTTCTTTTGGGGGGGGGCGGACATGCATAAACAAATCTCTCCATCAGTTGTGTATCCCAGTGGCTGTCTTCATGGGGTAAGGAAGTAATTCTTACAAGGATCAACCAGATAACTGACATTTCTGATTTTAATTCTGTTTCTGATTCTACTCAGTAGTTGCCTCAGTGAGATAAAGGTTATTGCTTTCAGACTACTACCGGCATACAGCTACCATATATTTTGGGCAATATTCCTTGCTTTGTCAGTCATGTGTGGACTATAGGTGGGAGGAAGGGCTCAGCAATATAATAATATTGTGCCTGTGTTACATAATACTTGCAACAGGTAATATAATGAATGTCTAACTCAACAGGTTATGTGTAGCAATTATCACCTGTGTTTGAGCATGCAGAACTTTGCAGTAGTGCAATGCAGGTCATTACCACATTAACAGTAAGTTCAGTTACAAAATAGCATTGAGTCATTATCACTTTTCAAGTAAAACTCTCATCAGCTGTCACTGTTATTCACATAAGTAGAAGTTATCACACTGATGAGTGCACAAGCCATATTTGGGTTTTTGTCTACGTGGAGCCATTACAAGCCACCCCCCACCAGTTTCCTTCTGTCACTTTTACAATTTGTTTGACACACAGTAAAGTACCATTTGTAGTTATATGCTTCATATTTTTGTGAACTACTGCAATTGAACATGATAAGTAACACCTCATTTTGAAGACAGTTCCAGTATGTACAGCTTGGTAAAAGAACTGTATCTGTATGCTGTACACATGTACAAACATCACTGTTAGTTTAGGACTTAGGTTATGAAAAGTATGATTTTTTTTCATATTTTGGTAAATAACTTTGCAAGGGAGCAAGTCAATGTGCTAAGTAATAGCTCATTTTGAAGACAGTATTAATATTTACACCATGGTAAAATAACTGTGTCTGTATGCTGTACACATGTACAGATATCAAAGTTTGTTTAGGACTTGGGTTATGGAAATTATATATTTTTTCATATTTTGGTAAATGACTTTGCAAGGGAGCATGTCAGTGTCCTAAGTAGTATCTCATTTTGAAGACATTATTACTCCCTACAAGATGGTAAAAGAACTGTGTCTGTATGCTGTACACTTGTACAGATAATACCATTTGCTTAGTCTTGTACGATTATGAAACTTATACATTTGCAATATTTCTCATTATGCCTATATCTTTGCAAGGGAGCATGGTGATGACACAAATGATGCATCATTTTGAAGCTGACATTGAGCCACACAACCTGTACACTGATATGTAGTCTCTGTCTGATGAGCTATTATGCTTTGTTTATTCATCACTTATGAGAAATATAATATTAATCATATTTCTGTGAATATCTCTATAATGGAGCATCACACAGTAATGGTTAAGGTGTCATTTTAAAGCTGACATTCATACAAACAATTAATTACAAATTGTATAAGTCTACATGGTACATTCACCAGGATATTGTGATTTGTTTTACCAAAAGGTAAAAAAAATGCACAATATCAGCATTCCTTGGCAAATATTTAATAATGATTTAGATATGCACTATCAATATTTACACTGTTGGAAAGGTCAGTGTCTGCTGAATAACTTTTGCATTTACATTTCTAGTCTAGCTCTTATGGTTGAAGAGTTATGAACATTTGTTTTCTGTTTGGTATTACAAATGTATTATCTGAAAATGAGCTCAGGCTGCACTGTTGTTCCTGTGGTGGAAGTAATCAGGCACACCTCCAGACTGGTTTGCCAGGATGACGCACTGAAACTACTCCAGGTGCAACTGACAGTTGACTATACACCCATTCAAGTTATAGCCAGCTGTAGACCCCCTCCTTGACTCAGGACACCCAATCTTCTTACCTAGATCTACTTGACTCCATCAAGGTGCCCCTAACACCGTGATCCTTCAACTACCCCACCATAGACTAGGTGAACTATTCTTGCACTAATGCACTCGCTCAATGATTCCTTGACTTCATCAATTCTAATGCACTAGACCATCTCATCTCATCCCCCACAAGGGGAGATAACATTCTTACCCATCCCATTATTATATATTACCCCTAATGAGAATAACTGGGATCATAGCTTAGATAATTCGAGGGGACCCATGCATGGGATAAAATATTTAGTGGCTGCCTTTGTCCATTAGTAGTACAGGGGGCAGTTCTGGGGTAAACTGTCAATTTCCTCTCCATAAATCCAAGCTGCTCTTGAATATGGATAGAGATGAATTTTGTTTTATGTGGATGGGGAGTCTGTTCCAGTGGTATCGCCTCTGTGAGATATACCTGTCCCTCCAAACCATTCTGTTAATGTTGCAGAAGAGGTTTAAATCCCTAGACCAAGTATTTCTGATGCCATTTAACTTGCTGATGTGCAGTAAATCCATCAGTATTGGTTTGGAAGATGCTTTGTAAACGATACACAGGTCACCTCTTAACAGTCTGTAGGATACTGAGTATAGTGACAGGACTTTGATTCAGTCCATGTAGGACGTGTTATATAGGTCTTATATCCTTTTAGTAAGGTAACAAAACAAATACAAGTTCTACTAAGGCTTCCAGTACAAAGGATACTCAAACATTATTGAGCGCTTTCATTCTTTGTTGTTGTATTAAGAACTTCTTCAGAATAAAAAACATTTCCATCATACCTGCATTTAAAACTTGTGATGTTAAGTTGTCTATCTCGCCTTCATTCTTGCTGGATGGGTTTGGAGCCGATCCTCGGCTCCAACTCGGCCAATACTAAAGCTCGAGAGCTAATTCCACCGGCTCGAGGCTCCCCCATATCCCACAATGCTAGGCGGTAACTCCTCAGATCTCGTTTGCCGCTTAGCTGACGAGGTGCTTTTCCAACCGGCTCTGCAGGTTAGTTAAATTTCTAAAGTTTCTAGTAAACTTAGACCCCCTTTAAGTTAGTTTTTCAATAGTAATTAGTTAGTTACTTAGTTTGTTAGCACTCCCTTACAAATATCTTCCCTTTCCAAAAATTTTTTCCAAGGGTGATTTCCCTTAGGCCTTAGGCCCCTTCCCACCCCTCCTAGTAGTTGGAGTGAGTGTGTTTTTTTCTGTCAGGATCTTTGTTAAATTTAGTTAGTTTAATTTAATTTTTAGTGTAATCTGTGTTTGTGTGAGTGATTGCACTAGTGTTGTCTCTTTAGATATGTCGAAAGAATCGAAGGTCTCAGGCTTTAAGAAGTGTGACTCATGCTGTCAGAAGATGTCTCTGACAGACGGTCACACTTCTTGTGTGTATTGCCTGGGACCTTTACACCTGCAGGACTCTTGTGCTGTCTGTCACGGTTTCAGCCCTAGAGTCCTGCAGGAACGTAAAAACAAATTGATCTTGAGGGGCTTATTAAAGCCCGAGGGTCCCCCGACACAGTCTCTGTCGGGGAAACCCTCTAAGCCCTCCAGGCAGTCGGCTCCAGTGTCTGAGCCGTCTTCCGGAGGTTCAAAGACCATTCATATGGTTCAGACATCGGCTCCAGCCGGAACCGATGATCTTAGACCTGCCACACACACACCGTGTCCTCGGCTCCGGCTGGAGCAGAGACAGACAAGTCGAAGTCGATTCTGATACCCTTGTCGGAACCGACTACTAGAAAGAGATCCAGGTCTCCTTCTATCGGCTCCGTTCATTCGGCTCCAGCGTCACCGCTCTTGTCTGAACGGAGCCATAGGTCACACTCCTCTAGGTCCTCCAGACTTTCGGACCATGATTTGCAGAGGGTGGTGAGTAGACTTCTTAAGTCCGAGGCACTGGCCCAGATGTTACACAGCCTGACTCAACAGTCGATGGCTACCACCGTTCTATTAGATATTCCTCCTCCGACTCTCTTGAGTTCGGAGCCGGTGCTGCTCGGAGCCGAGACTGTGGGAGCGTCGGAACCGATACCTTTCCTTTCGGCGCCGTCGTCTGCTCCGATTTCCTCCTTGGAGGGATCTCGGCGCCGGACTTCCCTCGTCTGCTCCGAGGGGGCGAATGGCATCGGACCCTTGTCCGACCCCGCTCTCCCTCTCGGTGCTTCGGCGCTGGTTAGTTCGGCTCCGACATCGGCTTCGGAGCCATCCTTGTCAGTGACGGGGGAGGTTTTTGGCTCTTCGGAGCGGAGACCTCTGGCCCTGCCTGACAGGGGTGCCTTTGCGGTCATGCGGAGCGTGTTAGAACCTGGTTCTACTCCACAGTCGGCTCCATCAGCCCCTCCCTCCATAGTGCCTGCGGTGTTTTCTTCTCACCCTCTTGCTTCGGACCGTAGAGAATCTGCGCCTCAAGTATCCCCAGTGGGAATTTCCTCCTCTTCTGAGGCCTCTCCTGACCTTGCAGGAGAACCCCCTAGGAAGAGACAGTGCAAGAGGAAGCACATTGACTCCCCTGAGTCTGTCACCTCTGACACTGATTTGGAGGATTCTGTGGGTTCCCCTCGTTCCCCCTCTGAAGATGTCTCCTTTGCAGACATACTCAAAATCTTGAAACAGAGGGGGAATTGGCCAGCCCTTAACCCTTCAGAGGACGAATCAGTGTACCTTGAGGCGTTTGGTTCTCGATCTTCCACCTCCTCAGTGTCCCCTCCCTTTGACCCCCTCATGGAAGTGGTGGCGAGGAAGGCTTGGGCGGCTCTTGACTCGGTGGAACCCACCCCTAGGAGGCAAGCCAAATTTATCACTGCCCCCAAAGACAAGGAGTTTTTGTCCAAAGGTGTCTCTGTGGATGCCATGGTGGTGGCTGCAGCCACCAAGAAGGAACTAGCGGATCCTTCGGTACCTGTTCATCTTCCTAATAAGGAATCTAGGACCATGGACAGGTACGGTAAGCGGATGTTCTCATCAGCGACCTTTTCTATGCGTTTGCTGAATTACCTGTGTCATTTCACTCGTCTCCAAAGGGACTTGCTCAAGGATATGAGTGAAGTGTTGAAGGACCCATCAGCTGTGGGGTTTCAAGATAGGATGAACTCCCAGCTGGCTACCCTTAACTCAGTAATCAACTCCTCCATGCGCCTGATTTCGTACGCGGCTGATGGAGCGAGCAGGGCCGCAGGTACAGGGGTGGCCTTACGCCGCCATGCCTGGATGCGGCTATGTAGCTTTGCGGACCCTTTCAAGGCGTCCTTCACTAACTCCCCTTTTGATGGATCATCTCTCTTTGGTCCACAAGTGAAGGATACTCTGACAAGGTGCGAGGTAGAAGGTAAGACTCTTTCTGCCATCGGAGTCCGTTTTTCTACCCCTTCTAGGCCTTACCCCAAGGGTCAGAAGGGGGGGAAGATGTGGTTCCGCAAACAACCACAGGGAGTCTTACCGGACGCACAGAGTCATTTCCCCTCTAGAGGCAGAGGGGGGAACAATCATAATAGACGCCATCCTAGAGGCAGAGGGGGCCCACAAAATCAGGGTAGTCGAGAAACTTTCTCTGACAAACCCTTTCAGCACCCTTGAGGGGCTGCCCGACTGTCCACCTTCGGAGGCAGTCGGGGGAAGATTATCTCTGTACCCAAAAGCCTGGCTTTCCCTTACTCAAGACAAGTGGGTACAGTCTATCATATCCGAAGGCTACAGAATTCCATTCATTCACATCCCAAAACAATCCAGAAACTCCCTTCCAGATGTTCCACCCAGTCAAAGGAAGCAAGCAGCACTAGAAATTTCAAAGCTGCTAGCAAAAAGAGCCATTCAACCAGTTCCAGCAGACCAACAAGGATCCGGAATCTACTCCAAATTCTTTTTGGTTCCAAAGAAGACAGGGGACTGGAGACCCATTTTGGATCTCAGCAACTTGAACAAGTTTGTCAAGAAAACAAAATTTTGGATGGTCACGCTGCAGTCCATCCTGCCTTTTCTGGGTCAGGACAACTGGATGTGCTCCATAGATCTCCAGGATGCGTACTATCACATCAAAATGAACAGACGATCCAGGAGATTTCTCCGCTTCAGTCTAGGAGCCAATCATTTTCAGTTCATGGCCCTGCCCTTTGGTCTCACTACAGCCCTCCGAGTGTTCACCAAATGCATGGCAGTGGTCGCCGCTCATTTGAGGGGCCAGGGATTCCAGGTGTTTCTGTACTTAGACAACTGGCTCCTGACTGCCACCACCAGGCATCTACTTCTTTTAGCCAGAGACTACACTTTACGAACCTGTCAGACTCTAGGCATCTCTGTAAATTACGAAAAGTCTGTCTTGTCGCCTTGTCAGTCTGTTACCTTTATAGGCGCAAGATTAGACACAGTCAGTCTGTCAGCCAAACTCACGGAACAAAGAGTAGCAGACATTCACAAGCAGGTTTTTCTTCTATTACAACACAACAGAGTCAAGGTCAGACTGGTGTTGAAAGTCCTAGGGATTATGGCGGCGGCTATTCCTCTCCTCCCCTTAGCCTGCTTCCACACGAGGATTCTTCAGTGGATGCTTTTCACTCAGTGGTCTTTTCAACTTCTGCCAATGTCCCACACTATCAGCATAACTCAGTCATGCAGGAATCATCTTTCCTGGTGGGTCACATCTCCCCAACTTCTCCTAGGGAGACCTTTCATTCCCCTGCCCCCGGCTGCAACTCTGACAACAGACACCTCCCTGATCGGGTGGGGGGGACATTACCAGGGCAGGACAGTCCAGGGCACGTGGCAGCCGATCGAGTGCCACTTGCACATAAATGTTCTAGAGATGAGAGCAGTGCTTTTAGCGTTGCAAGCCCTTCAGGACTCTCTTCCCAAGGGAACTATAGCAATTCTGACGGACAATATGTCCGTAGTGTGGTACATCAACAAGCAAGGCGGGACCAAATCTTACCCCTTATGTCGAGAAGCACTCAGACTGTGGCAATGGGCGATCTCTTCTCAGCGCTTCCTGATAGCAACGCACATTCCCGGCAAGTCCAATGTGATAGCAGACAGATTGAGCAGAGCAATTCTCATGCCTCACGAGTGGTCTCTGAAGAAATCAGTGTTGGAAGAAGTTTTTCGAGCTTGGGGCCAACCTTGCTGCAATCTTTTTGCCACTCCCCAAAACAGCAAGTGTCCCGATTTCTTCACTCTCTTTCCCCTACCAGGTCATCCCATCAGAGACGCTCTAGTTCACGATTGGCCTCCGGGACTCCTGTATGCCTTTCCCCCCTTCCCACTGATACCTCAGCTGATTCAGAAAGCCATCGCTCTGAAGGCCTCAATGATCCTCATTGCCCCTTATTGGCCTCGACAGGTTTGGTTTCCCTTTCTTCACCATTACCTTTTGGTGCAACCATGGCATCTGGACCCAGTTCCAGATCTCTTGACCCATCAATCGGGTCAGCTGCACCAATCCCTTTCTTCTCTGAATCTCACAGCGTGGTTCCTCCAATTCCAACCTTAGCCAGGCTTCCCTTAATATCTCACTCAGTTAGAGATATTTTGATAGCTTCTCATAAGTCTTCTACCCGGAAGATTTATAGCAGCAAATGGAAACGTTTCTCCTTCTGGGCAGCGTCCAGGGAAATAGATCCTTTTACTGCACCTATTCAGTCCATTCTGGATTTTCTAGCTGAACTTTTCCAAGCAGGCTCTTCTCCTTCTACTGTCAGAGTTCAATTGGCGGCTATATCTAATTTTCATGTGGGTGTGTCAGAGTCTACTATTATGTCTCACAAACTCTGTAAAGCCTTTTTGAAAGGAGTCTTTCTTCTTAAGCCCCCTATCAAGGATCCACCTCCTCCATGGGATCTGAACTTGGTTCTAGCATCATTGATTCTACCCCCCTTTGAACCTGCGGCTTCATGTTCTATGAAGTTGTTGTCTTGGAAAACGCTTTTTCTAATAGCCATCACTTCAGCTAGAAGGGTATCGGAACTCCATGCTCTATGCTGTCGTCCCCCGTATTTACTTTTTCACAAAGATAGAGTATCCTTGCGTACCAATCCATCCTTTTTGCCCAAAGTGTCCTCTCAAGCAAATCTGAATCAAACTATTGATCTCCCAGTTTTTTCCCCAACTATGGCAACAGATCAGAACAGAAACTGCACTGTTTAGATGTTCATCGCCAACTTAGGTATTATTTAGACAGGACTAAACAGTTTAGAAAATCAGACCAACTGTTTATTTCATATGCGGAAGGCAGGATGGGCCTTCCAGTCACTAAAGTGTCACTTTCTAGATGGCTTACTTCTACGATTACCTTTATTTATGAGATCAGGCACCAACAATTGCCCTCAAAGCCTAGAGCTCACTCTACTAGGGCCTTAGCCACATCCATAGCTTTTCAGGATAGGCTTCCTATTGATTCTATTTGCTCAGCAGCCACCTGGGCTTCTCCTCATATCTTCATTTCTCATTACAAGTTGGACATAGCCTCCAGAGACCGTGCCAACTTTGGTTCCACTGTTCCCCAGAGTCTGTTCCGATAGGCCACCCGGGACAAGGTGCTAGGGACGTGGTCCCATCCAGCAAGAATGAAGGCGAGATAGACTACTTAACATTAAGAAGTTATGTACCTACCATAACATTCCATGTTAGTTGTCTTCTTCTCGCCTTCTTTCTTGCGTCCCACCCTCCTTCCCCCTAGCCTGGACAGACCTAGAGGAGATTGTCTTGTGACCTTTCATTCCTTTCTCCCACGCTGTACCACCTCTATATTTTTCCTCTGTTAGGTTTAGGACACCTCACAGTCAGCCCTATAGAGGTGGGTTACCCTTCTCCATGTTATGGAGTTTTTTCTTGCTTGGCCTAGCTTTCAAACGAGATCTGAGGAGTTACCGCCTAGCATTGTGGGATATGGGGGAGCCTCGAGCCGGTGGAATTAGCTCTCGAGCTTTAGTATTGGCCGAGTCGGAGCCAAGGATCGGCTCCGAACCCATCCAGCAAGAAAGAAGGCGAGAAGAAGACAACTAACATGGAACGTTATGGTAGGTACATAACTTCTTATTATTAAAACAGTTGACCACCAGTAACCAATAGATGCTACGATCCAATTAATTACTAGAAATTCCTAAAAGCAGCACTGTATTCTAATACAAAAAATATTGTGGAAAAATAACATGAATAAAATAACTTCAACCAAAACTTTTAAAATCTCTGTACCAATAAAAACATGTGATGTTGATAAACTCATTTAAACCTAGGTCCTTATCAGCACACAACCTGATCTACCACAGTGCTTCGCAGCAGTCGATCGGTGTGTTATGATTCCCTGAAAAATTGTCTAAACTGACTGCATCCACTGTAAAAACTTCATATTTCCTAAAACCTTGGCAATATAAAGAATCTTTGGCCAATGAATTACTTAAGTGTCTATTTTTAATGGCTATAGGATTTTCATAAATCCTTCTTGATAATTTTCTAATGGTTTTGCCAACATAATAGTTCAGGCATGTCTCGCAAGTCACTAAGTAAACAACATATTGAGAGTTGCAATCGAACCTGTCTTTAGCCCAAATTGTCCTATGTATTGTTCTTAAATAAATGCTTCAAGTGTTAGTGATAAATCTACAGTGTTTACTTTTACCACATTTCTACGTACCGGGATTGCCCCATATGCCCATATATGTTAGAATAGATTTTTCTAAAATAGTTTTTATATTATTCTTTCTTTTGTAAGAGAATAATCAGCACTTTCCTACAACCTTCACCAAATCTTTTTGCCAAGGATAATCTTCCAATTTTCCTTCAATGTGTTTTTAATAAGTGCCAAATCAAAGGTTTATAGGGCATGGGAATGCGCCACGATAACACAAATAGGGGAACTGCTGGAATTAGCCCCTTTCTTGTTTTCTTTGTAAATCTCCGTCATATAATTATTTATAATTGGTTTTGTTTTATCCTGCTTTAACAAATTGAGTTCTCGGATAATATCAGTAACAACTTTATAACATAACCGGTATTAAGGAAGAGTTGTTTTAGATAATCAACTTCTATGGAATATGTTTCATCATTGCTTGTTAGTCTACTTAACCTGGTGAACTGGCCTTTAATTACCCCTTTCTTCATATGAAAAGGGTGTTGGATTTTTGTATGTAAGCAGTTATTTACAAATGTGTCTTTTCTGAAAATTCTACTTACAAATTTCTTACTTGCTCCTTCCAAGTAAATGGTAATATCCAAAAAGTTAACCTTTTTCCAAAGCCACTTAAAGTGAACTTCAGAAAGGCAGTGCTATCGTTAGCATAATTAAATAGCTGGTGAAACTCATCCTCTGTACCATTCCAAAGAATAATTAAATCGTCACTGAACCTTTTGAAAAATATAACTTTCTCAGACAAATGGTGGATCTTGAAGTAAGCCTGTTCCAACATGCCATTACCAAATTGCAAACACGGGAGCATCCCTTACATCCATTGCCACTCCAGTTTTCTGTTTAAAATATTTTCCTTGGAAAACAAAAAATTGTCTAATTCATCCTCATGTAGTGCACAAACAGTGCTTTAAGACTGTTGCTAAACTCAATAAACTTTATTAAATAATCTCTACAAAGTCTATCCCTGTTTCTTGATGGATGCTGGTGTACAAAGAAACAACATCCATGGAGATTAAAAAGCATCCCTTGTCTTTCTCTTTCACATTGCTTAACAATTCTAAAAGATGCCTTGAGTCTCTCAAATAAAACTCTTGAGTTTTGTACTACTGGGTTTAATAGATGGTCTAAGTACACTGAAATCGATTCAGTCTTATAAAAATCTGCTGCAACTACAGGTCTGAATTGTTGGTTTACCCTGTTCTTGTGAACCTTAGGGATTCCAAACAGTCTGGCCATTTTTGGTCGATCGACTTTTAGAAAAGTATATAAATCATGGTCAATACTGCCTTGACAAAGCAAGTCAAATAAAACAGTATCAATGTCAAAGAACTTCCTCTTAATTTTTGTCTACTGTTGTTTCCTCATAACAGTCCTGATCGATGAGAAGATTATTTATGGCCAATGTATAATCTTTAAATTCAGTTTACGGATGTACAACTTTAAATCATTGACAACATTAGTTTTGTTGGGAGATTGGGTGAGGATGAAGGAGAAACCTTTAGAAAGAACAGATGAATGATCATCGCTCAGTATCACATCACTCAAATTCACAATATCTGTATATCCATTCAATTTTTCCTCCTTCCTTTCCCTCTCCCCTTGTCCTGCCTTTTCTCCTTGGATTGTCACCTTTGATTCCTTACAGAACCAGGAGGATTCAGAATAAAAGGGACTTGTGACAGAACTGGGGGTTGTTCGTTAACATGGTTACCCATTGAGACTTGAGCCTGATCTGACAGTCCTCGGTTGGAATTATTGTTCTTATTAATGACAATGGTCAGGACACCATTCCCATTCTGACTTTTGTTAAAACCATTTATGGACAGCCCTCTTTTCTTTTATCAAATAAGGTGTCTCTGATTTATAAGCCTCCAAGTCACTTTGTTGCTTTCCCCATGTTTTGTTAATAATGGTGAAAACAAGTCTGTTAATGATTCTATAATATAAAGCGCCGAACTATGAAAAAAAATATCCTTTTTAACGTTCTCATCCAAAATTTGAATTTCTTCTTCCTAGTGGTGGATCTTGATCTTGTAGTCCTCCACTAATAATTTAATTAAAGATACTCCAGCGTCATTAAACAGTTTAAGTAAATCCCCTTAAAGTTTATAACCAACATTCACTTCATTAGGAAATTTAAATATTCTTAAACCAAATAGTACCGCAACTCTGATGCATTCTTCTAGGTAAAAATCTCATACTGCCAGGTCTTGAATTTACAGACCATTTTCTCCAACTGAAAAATGTCTCTTTTACAAGAATCAGACTCATTTAAAAAGATTGTGCCATTGTTGAAACTAGATTTTGTAAGACAATAATCAAATGGCACTGTGAAGATAGCTGAAGGCTGCCAGCCTAGCCAGATAGAATTTTGTAGGTAATTATGTAATTTGTAAATATTAATATAAGCCACAGGCTTGTTCTCTTAAATGGGAAAAATGGTGTTAAATGTGGAACTGCAAAAATGTAACAACAGTACACTCTGCTGTAACAAAGCTGATAACTCAATTCTTTGATGTCAAAACTCAGAGCTGAGATGTCTAGATAAAGGCATTCTGCCTATTGTTTTGAGGTCAGAGTTAATGGCTAGAATTTGCATATTTAATTTCTTTTATTGTTCTGGCTTCCTGACCGGCTGCAAGACCAAGGGCTATTAACCTTTGAGAGTCTGTTAGCCTGG
This sequence comes from Protopterus annectens, assembly GCF_019279795.1. Lineage (NCBI taxonomy): Eukaryota > Metazoa > Chordata > Ceratodontiformes > Protopteridae > Protopterus > Protopterus annectens. Next base: position 243,779,481 of record NC_056751.1, read on the forward strand.
GAACCAGAAAGAAATGATGTAATCTGAAATGAATCAGTGGTACCGTGTTATCAATTTAAGGACAGGAAGAATGAGAGCATTTGAGCATTTGTCTTGAGAACATCCATCTCACCACTCTGCCTGTGTCTATATGTAAGCAGGATTTTAGAACTGTGTTTTCTCTTAGATATAGCTAGGAAATAGAAAGATTAGACTAGTTTGTTTTTCTGTGATGTCTGAACATTTCTACTGTATTATTTTAAGTATTTCTCTGTGATCTCTGAACTCTTGACTGGCACTGTGTAGTAAGAAGTATTGTCTTGTGTTTCCATTATTTATTATTAAATATTTTTAAACCTTTCAATTGTGGCTGTTTTGTGTAGAGATTATTTTAGCTCTAAGAGTACATTGCATGTATATAGCGATACTGTACCAAGTAACTCCAAATAAGTCTTGACTGGTTGCACTTACCATTTGGATTATAATATTGCACAGTATAATTGGACACCTTTTCATAAGGGCCTTTGAGTAGCTGATAAATATTAGCTGGGTGGTGGCAGTGATTTCTACTGTACAGTCTGGGTAAAAGGGGGACAGCTGGAGAACCTGTGCCAGCCTTCCCCAGGAGTGTCTGTGTGGTTGTACAAACTCTTATCTCAAAGTGTGTATGTGTCAGCTACTTGGGCAGGGACACGAAGCACTGGTTGGACAGAGAGGGTGCTGGAGGTTTTAGCTTGCCCACTAGGCTGAGATCTGGACCCTATAGCTGTGCCAGTGGGGAGTCTTATTGGGGACCTGGAGAGAAAGGGAGAAACCAGCCCCAGACTGACTGTGATCTCTGTGTGCTGTTAAGGAAAATTGTACTTTTCTGTGTGTGTATTTATTATCTTTTCCCTATATGGACGCCCTTCACTAGTGTTAGTAGTGGGGATTGAGGCTCCTTGCTGGGCTAGTGCACGGGCATCACATATTAAGTCGATTCCAACCAAAAGACAAAAATCCAGAAAGGTCATCAGCAAGACGTCTCCAAAAGCTCGGACAACAAAATTGAGTAAAATAGAGTAAAATATTCCACCGTTTATTGAAAAACACACAGAGCAATAAAAGGTTAAGCGCTTTCGTCTGAATAATATCAGACTTCCTCAGAACCATGAATGAAAACGCTCTAATAGTATTTAAATACATTTTGGCACCAACTTCCTTATACAAACAATTAGTTCTTAAAGAGTCACACTCCTATGCTGTAGCAAGAACTTTTTTTTCTTCAAATGCTCATTAATACAGAATACATAACTGTGTGGTGATACCATGTACAATGCATTTAACAAGGCATTCAATCATCTAAAAGTACTTTGCTTACGGTATTCACATACAATATTTTGAAAAAAGTAAAAATAGAAATAAAAATAAATACATAAAGTAAAATAAACATAGTCCATGTATGTATATATCAACTCTGTGCAAATACCACTAACTAACCAGCCTCACCTTCTACCAGTAGACTGTCCGTCCTACACTGAATGAACTAACAATATAATATAATATAATACAATAGTGGTGTGGTGTGAGTGTGTATGTTAAATTGTATAAATATTTTACATACAATAATTGGTCAATATGATACAAAAATTCTAGCTATTAATTGTTCATATATAATCATGTATGTTATACAATGAATAGAACATAATAATTATATACTTTAAAAATATGTACTAAGATAGTATCGGTTAAATAATGCACCCTGATTGTAAAGTATCTACACACTAGAATACCAACAAGGTATCGGCCTATAATAAGTTCTCCCTAAATGACCAGTGGTGTAAGTGTGTGTACCAATATACATGCCTATGACCTAAGAGAAAAGATCCATATTCTCAGAAGAGGGGTAGTTCTATAAATGTACTGACTATATATATATAAATGTACCAAAAAGTGTATAAATAGATAAAATAATTTATATTTTAAAAAGTTGTTTACATATAAAAATATAAAATTGTGTCTAAGTTGTTAATAATATGTATGTATATAAATAGACAATAAATCCAACTAATTTATAGGGTGTCATGCAACTGCATAGACCACCTAACTAATTGTCCTGTACTCACACGTTCATCTGTAAGAATGGTTTTATACTTATGAAGTCATTTAACCCTGGACTGGTCGTTGCGTCACATAATATCTGCCATCTACTTTCAGAAGCTGATAGTCTTATCTTCCAATTACCTTCACTACTGACCATTCCAATTTGGTCTATGATAGCAAATCTAAAACTATGCGTTTTACCTTTTTCACAAATGTGTCTACTCAATGCATTATTCATATCTTGCTTTTGAATTTTGTATAAATGCTCGTATATCCTGGTTTTCAACTTCCTTTCGGTTTTCCCAATGTAAAAAGCCGAACAGGATATACAAGTAGCAAGGTAGACAACTCTTTGTGTATTACAATTTCCAGTACGGCCCATAATGTGTGTCTTCATAACGTTGTTCAGTTTAATGACTGTACTGGTATTTATAGAATTACATTGCCTACACATTCCACATCAGAGGTACACAAAAATGTGGATGGCAGATATTATGTGACGCAACGACCAGTCCAGGGTTAAATGACTTCATAAGTATAAAACCATTCTTACAGATGAACGTGTGAGTACAGGACAATTAGTTAGGTGGTCTATGCAGTTGCATGACACCCTATAAATTAGTTGGATTTATTGTCTATTTATATACATACATATTATTAACAACTTAGACACAATTTTATATTTTTATATGTAAACAACTTTTTAAAATATAAATTATTTTATCTATTTATACACTTTTTGGTATACTTATATATATAGTCAGTACATTTATAGAACTACCCCTCTTCTGAGAATATGGATCTTTTCTCTTAGGTTATAGGCATGTATACTGGTACACACATTTACACCACTGGTCATTTAGGGAGAACTTATTATAGGCCGATACCTTGTTGGTATTCTAGTGTGTAGATACTTTACAATCAGGGTGTATTATTTAACCGATACTATCTTAGTACATATTTTTAAAGTATATAATTATTATGTTCTATTCATTGTATAACATACATGATTATATATGAACAATTAATAGCTAGAATTTTTGTATCATATTGACCAATTATTGTATGTAAAATATTTATACAATTTAACATACACACTCACACCACACCACTATTATATTATATTATATTATATTGTTAGTTCATTCAGTGTAGGACGGACAGTCTACTGGTAGAAGGTGAGGCTGGTTAGTTAGTGGTATTTGCACAGAGTTGATATACACATACATGGACTATGTTTATTTTACTTTATGTATTTATTTTTATTTCTATTTTTACTTTTTTCAAAATATTGTATGTGAATACCGTAAGCAAAGTACTTTTAGATGATTGAATGCCTTGTTAAATGCATTGTACATGGTATCACCACACAGTTATGTATTCTGTATTAATGAGCATTTGAAGAAAAAAAAGTTCTTGCTACAGCATAGGAGTGTGACTCTTTAAGAACTAATTGTTTGTATAAGGAAGTTGGTGCCAAAATGTATTTAAATACTATTAGAGCGTTTTCATTCATGGTTCTGAGGAAGTCTGATATTATTCAGACGAAAGCGCTTAACCTTTTATTGCTCTGTGTGTTTTTCAATAAACAGTGGAATATTTTACTCTATTTTACTCAATTTTGTTGTCCGAGCTTTTGGAGACGTCTTGCTGACGACCTTTCTGGATTTTTGTCTTTTGATCACATATTAAGTGTTTGGCAGTGGTGGGATATCCACACCACATATTAATTGGTTGGCAAATACTAACTGGCTTGTAGTGGTGTGGGTAGAGTGAATTCCTGTAGCTTGTGTACAGTGATCACTGAAGGTGTTTTGTACTCTAAATCAGCCATGCAGTGAATACTCAAGAGTTCAGATCACATTTGTTTTATTTCTTTTGTTAGCTTAGTTAGTTAGGGAGAGCAGGCAGCATGTCAGCAGAGGAGTACAGAAAGCTGACAAGGAGCCAGCTGGCTGAGATGTGCCAGGCTAGGGGACTGGTGCATGGAAACCTGACTAAGGCAGACATGATTGCAGCTTTGGTCACAGCTGCATCAGAAAACAGCAACCTGGAGATGATCAAACTGACAGTGGAGATGTACCACCCTCAGAGAATGGACAGCTCAACCTTTCTGCAGAAGACTTAAAAATCCATCTGGAGCTAAAGAGACTTGAGTTGGAGGCCAGACGTTTAGAAATAGAAGCAGCTGAGAAACTGTGATGCTTGGAAGCTGAGGAAAAGGAGAGCCAGAGGCAGCATGAGAAGGAGATGCTGACTCTTCGCCAGAGTCATTGAGATAATGGGGAAGGAAATAACTGGACCCCAGAAGCACAAAATGTCAGTAAATTCTTTCTGCAGTTTAGAGGTGGATAATTTCATTCATATGTTTGACAGGGTATGTAAACAATATGATGTTGACCAAAGGCTCTGGGTATGGTTCCTGACCCTCTTACTCCATGGTAAAGCTGTAACTGTGTTGTCTAAAATGCCTAACACTGACTGTTTTAATTATACTATGGTTAAGAACTGTTTATTAGAATTGTTTAAGCTAACACATGAAATGTATAGGAAAAAGTTTCATGAGTATAGACAGAAGGCAGATGAAAGTGTGTGTGAATATGTTGCTGAATTGAACACTTATTTTCATAGATGGGTGAGTGGGTGTCAGGTCACCACTTTTGAAGGGCTGGCAGACCTTTTGGTGAGGGAACAAGCCCTTAGCACTTTGCCTGAGGACATGAGGATCTGGTTAGCTGATAGACAATGTGCTACTTCAAATGAGTTGGGGAAGAAGGGAAACCTATACCTAGCAAGCTGGCCATCCCTGCACAGGAAAGGGGCCCCCAGTACTGCTCATGGGTCTAAAGGAACCCATGGTGGGCAGCACAGACTGCCCCAACAGAATCTACCAGTAGCAGAGGAAGCCACTAGTCCAGTTATACGTCCATGACCTAGGGTTAAATGGGGAAGAAGGGAAACCTATACCTAGCAAGCTGGCCATCCCTGCACAGGAAAGGGGCCCCCAGTACTGCTCATGGGTCTAAAGGAACCCATGGTGGGCAGCACAGACTGCCCCAACAGAATCTACCAGTAGCAGAGGAAGCCACTAGTCCAGTTATACGTCCAGGACCTAGGGTTAAATGTTTTGAATGCAACCAGTGGGGCCATGTGGCATACAGATGTCCACGGGGGCAAGGTGGGGAACAAAAGGTGAGAGAGCCAGTAAGTGGGGAAGACAAAATGCCAATAGTAGGTTGTCTTGAGACAACAGGGGTACTGAACTACCATCCTGCAGATGTCCTGATAGGGAAGGATTTGGATGAGGCAGTACCATGTGCTTATTCAGTTACACGCAGTCAGGCTAGGAGACAAGCATGTGGGTCTGGTAGCCTGGGGGAGACCCATACAGACTGCATACTTGCAGCCAGGATTGGTGAGGTGGTTACTTCAGGGAGGGAGCTACTCTGTAGCAGTGAGACTGAAGGTGAGCCACAGCTGCTTGTGGGTACTGATGTTCCCTTGGACAGAGTGACTGCAAAGGTAGAGGTGAGTAGTAGTACCCAGGCTGACAGTGACGCAGCACTGTCAGAGGATGCCAGACGTCCTCTGGAAGGGGAGCTGGGAAGGGTTACAAAGAGAGAGTTGAGACAGGCTCAGCTCTCAGACCCTACATTGCAAAGCCTGAGGCAGGTAGCTAGTAAGGCACCTGATTCTGAAGGAAAGGGGGATTCTGTATACTGGGACAAAGGGTTACTGTATAGAGAGTGGACCCCTGAGATAGGGTTAGAAGGTGAGATGCTACAATAGTTGGCAGTGCCTAGAGCCTACCTTCTGGCACTTATAGCCATAGCCCATGATATTCTCTTTGCAGGTCATGTGGGCATAAAACCTACAAAGAGATGTATTATGCAGAACTTCTATTGGCCTGGAATTTCCAGAGATGTAACAGGGTACTGCAGGACCTGTGGGCAGTGCCAAAAGGTAGGCATAGCAGGAGACAAGGTGAGAGCTCCTTTGATGCCTTTGCCTGTGATTGAGGAGCCATTTCAGAGAGTAGCTATGGATATTGTGGGGCCTTTGAGTACCCCAAGTTCCACAGGGAAAAATTATATCCTAGAGGTAGTGGATTATACTACATAATACCCTGAGGCAGTGGCTCTGTCTTCCATTGAGGCAGAAAAGGTGGCAAATACTTTGTTAGAGGTTTTCAGCGGAGTAGGTTTCCCAAAAGAATTACTGACCAACAGAGCTGCCAATTTCATGTCAGACCTGCTGGCTTGCCTGTGGAAGTACTGTGGGGTGAAGCACCTGAAGACCACCCCCTACCATCCCCAGACTAATGGTCTGGTTGAGAGGTTAAACACTACGATCAAGTCCATGTTACAGGCATTTGCAGACCAGTTTAAGAGGCAATGGGACAAATATTTGCCCCATCTTTTGTTTGCTTACAGAGAGGTTCCCCAAGAATCCACAGGTTTTTCACCCTTTGAGTTGCTGTATGGACATAGGGTGAGGGGACCTCTAGATTTAATTCGAGATGAGTGTGAATATGTGAACCTCACAAGGAGTTTGTTCTGGCATATGTCCTAAACCTCAGGACTTGTCTCAGGGAACTCATGGGCTTGGCCCAGGAGAATATGGCAGTAGCCCAACAACAGAAAAAGGTGTGGTATGACAGGAATGCTCGAGCTACAGAGTGCGCTGTAGGGCAGCCGGTAATGGTTCTCAACCCTGTCAGACACAACAAGCTGCAAGCAGCTTGGGAGGGACCATACAAGGTGGTAGAAAGGTAAGTGATGTTAACTACATGGTGGAACTGCTAGGCAGAAGGCAGGGGCACAAACTGTACCATGTTAACATGACAAAACCTTACCATGATAGGGAGGACCTTGTCCTGAGTATTTGCAGTGGGTTGCAGGAGGAGTCTGAGGGAGATCTGGTGTCTGATCTCAGTGAGGCTTGAACTGACACCTCAGTGGAAGGGGTAGCAATGTCCCAGCAGCTATCTTCCTACCCAAGTCCGAGAAATCCGAGCAGTGTTACAGGAGTTTGGGGACATGTTCACTGGGAAACAGGGTGCACCCACCTGGTGCAGCACCAGGTGGATACAGGACCCCAAAGGCCTATTAGGCAGGCCCCTTATAGGGTGCCTGAAATAGTCAAACAGACTCTGAGGGAGGAGATACAGGAGATGTTGGAAGTAGGGGTGATTCAAGAGTCCAACAGTGCCTGGGCCTCCCCGTTGGTGCTGGTGCCAAAGAAGGATGACAGCACCAGGTTCTGTGTGGACTACAAGAAATTAAATAGTCCCACAGAGTCAGATGCTTACCCTATACCTAGGACAGATGAGGCCCTAGAGCAGCTGGGTGGGGCTAAGTATCTTAACCATTGATCTTACCAAGTGTTACGGGCAGGTACCCTTGACTCCCAGTGCTAAAGAGAAGTCAGCCTTTGTGACCCCGTTTGGCTTGTATGAGTTCACAAAGATGCCCTTTCGGATGAAGAATGCCCTAGCAATGTTCCAGATGCTGGTATATAATACCCTAGCAGGAGCAGGAGGGTTTGCCCTTGCTTACCTAGATGATATTGCCATCCACAGCCATTCCTGGCAAGAGCATCTTCAACATGTCAGGGAGGTACTGGGCAGACTACAGAGGGCAGGGTTGGCCATTAAGGTCAGCAAATGTCAGGTGGGTATGGCAGAGATCTCCTACCTGGGACATAGAGTGGGGAGTGGTAAGATCAGGTCAGAACCTTCCAAAGTAGAAGCCATTCAGGCATGACCTGCACCTGTTGCCAAAAAGCAGGTGAGGGCATTCTTAGGGACAGCATGGTACTACAGAATGTTTGTCCCCAGTTATAGTACCATAGCTGCTCCCCTCACAGACCTGACAATGAAGATCAGGCCAGATAAGGTAGTGTGGACCCCAGCATGTGAGCAGGCCTTCGAGGAGGTTAAGGAAGCTTTGGGAGGACCCCCTGTGTTAGCTAGTCCAGATTATAGCAAATAATTTGCAGGTGAATGCTTCAAACCATGGGGATGGGGGCTTTACCTAGCCAGATTTCTTCAGAGGGAGAAGAGTACCCAGTGGTTTATCTCAGTCGTAGGCTCCAACCCAGGGAGGAATGCTACGCAGCTGTAGAAAAGGCATGTCTAGCCATAGTGTGGGCACTGCAGAAACTTCAGCCTTATCTGTATGGAAGAAAATTCACTGTAGTGACAGATCACAACCCCCTAACATGGTTACACAGAGCCAGCCAGCAAAATGCCAAGTTGCTAAGATGGAGCCTAAGGTTGCAAGCATATGATATGTCAGTGCAGCACCGCAGTGGGATTAGCAATAGCAATGCAGATGGGCTCTCAAGGCAGGGATTGGGGTAAGGTATACTCAGATAGACCTAACCTTCTCAAGCAATGTTTCTCAAGGGTCACTTGAAAAACTAGCTTGAGTTCCCCCGGGGGGGTGGGGGTGAAGATAGGTGAAGGCTGCCAGCCTAGCCAGATAGAATTTTGTAGATAATTCTGTCATTTGTAAATATTAATATAAGCCACAGGCTTGTTCTCTTAAATGGGTTCTCTTAAATGGGAAAAATGGTGTTAAATGTGGAACTGCAAACATGTAACAACAGTGCACTCTGCTGTAACAAAGCTGATAAGTCAATTCTTTGATGTCAAAACTCAGAGCCGAGATGTCTAGATAAAGGCATTCCGCCTGTTGTTTTGAGGCCAGAGTTAATGGCTAGAATTTGCATGTATAATTTCTTTTATTATTCTGGCTGCCTGACCAGCTGCAAGATCAAGGGGTATTAACCTCTGAGAGTCTGTTAGCCTGAGAACCAGAAAGAAATGATGTAACCTGAAATGAATCAGTGGTACCATGTTATCACTTTAAGGACAGAAAGAATGAGAGGATTTGAGCATTTGTCTTGCGAACATCCAACTCACCACTCTGCCTGTATCTGTATGTAAGTAGGATTTTAGAACCATGTTTTCACTTAGATATAGCTAGGAAATAGGAAGATTAGACTAGTTTGTTTTTCTGTAATGTCAGAACTTTTCTACTGTATTATTTTAAGTATTTCTCTGTGATCTCTGAACTCCTGACTGGCTCTGTGTAGTAAGAAGTGTATTGTCTTGTGTTATTATTATTTATTATTAAATATTTTTAAACCTTTCAACTGTGGCTGTTTTGTGTAGAGATAATTTTAGCTCTAAGAGTACATTGCATGTATATAGTGATACTGTACCAAGTCACTCCAAGTAAGACTTGACTGGTTGCACTTACCATTTTTATAATAATGTCGCACAGTATAATTGGACACCCTTTCATAAGGGCCTTTGAGTAGCTGATAAATATTACTTGGGTGGTAGCAGTGATTTCTACCGTATAGTCTGGGTAAAAGAGGCACAGCTGGAGAACCTGTGCCAGCCTTCCCCAGGAGTGTCTGTGTGGTTGTATAAACTCTTTTCTCAAAGTGTGTCTGTGGCAGCTACTTGGGCAGGGACATGAAGCACTGGTTGGACAGAGAGGGTGCCGGAGGTTTTAGCTTGCCCACTAGGCTGAGATCTGGACCCTATAGCTGTGCCAATGGGGAGTCTTATTGGGGACCTGGAGAGAAAGGGAGGAGCCAGCCCCAGACTGACTGTGAGCTCTGTGTGCTCTTAAGGAAAACTGTACTTCACTGTGTGTGTATTTATTATCCTTTCCCTATATGGACACCCCTCACTGGTGTTAGTGGTGGGGATTGAGGATCCTTGATTGCTGGGCCAGTGCACGGGTATCATAGGCACTTTCTCTGTAAATGGATTGTATATACCAATGGTAGTGTCCTTACCTCGGTTCAATGATGGAGCTGGACTCATCTCATCTGTCCCAATTTAAAAGGTTGACATGTTCATTTCCATTATGTAAAATGTTATCAATGATGTTCCAGGCAAAATGTTCATTTGACTTCTTGTTTTCATGTTCTCAAGGAGACTAGAAACCTCTGAGACTGCCATAGTTAATTTTTGAGTTAGAACTACCAATTCTTTGGGAACCAGGTGTGTGGATACATCCAAATTTGCATCTTTGTGATGAAAGCTGTCCAAACATGCTCGCCATCCTGCAAAACAAAACATAGAACACAAACAGCTGTGGTATAGAACACTAGAGCAGTTTTAGTGAGGTAACACTGGACATTCCAGTTGTTGCATGTGTCTGGACAGATACATGCCAAAGGGGACATAATGTCTTGCCTAATGAATGCCGAGTAAAGGGGGACAATGGCATCTGTAGATCTTGAGAAAATCCCTTTGTTTGTAAGGTGGCTATATAGAAGGACTTTCTTACAACAGTGCACAAATGTTGGTCAAAAGTTAGATCACTGTTCACATGTTCCCAAATCCCAAACAACTGGATTAACTCTTAGGGGTGTATTGTCAATGTCGTTGTTTCCTGGAACAGATGACTTACCAAAGGGCACAGTAATGAATGTTTTGGCCTTTAGCTTCAGTCCATGATGTTGGCGCTAGTTATTTATTTGGGACAAACCTTCCTGCAGGATGGCTAAGTCATTTGGGGATTTCATGACTGCTCCTAGCTTGCAGTAATCTGCAAACTTAGTCAACCAGAGCCCTTTGATAATGGCTTTTACTTCAAAATAATAGATGCCAAACAGGGGGGTCCCAGCACAGATCCCTGGTGGGCTCCACTAGTGACTGGTCTGTTTGTGGAGGCAACTTCCCCTCCCTATTTTGATATCCTGCATCCAATCTGTGAGCCATTTGGCAATCCAGTGTGTGACATAGGGGTTTATTCTCGGTTTATTTAGTTTTTCTAGTATGCCTGAGTGGGGAATTCTGTCAAAAGCTTTTGCTAGCTAAAGGTATGCTGTGTATATCATTTTGCCTTCTTCGATCGCTTTGGTGACCTCTTCAAAAAATTACATTCTGAATTCTCTGTATTTTACACTAATAATTACCATCAGCAGTTTTATATTTTGTGTCCGTCTTGCTGTGGTCATTAAGTTGCAGTAAAGCACACATTAACAGTTAGAGCTAATGCATTAACAGTTAGTTAAAAGTTAGAGATAGCAGTTACATAATTTTTTATGTTAAGACTATTGATAAATTATGCTGCAACACTTCATAGGTAATCTAGTAAATGCTCACATTTTTAGCTGGTGAAATGTTGATGTACTTCGTGTTTCACTGTTGCAGTCATTACATTCGGGTAATCTGCTGGCAGGTTGCCCTCAGTCAGCCTGAATTCCAAAGTCTTGGGTCCTGCATCGGTTGCTGTCTCCTCTTCCATGAAGTCAGGTCGTCAGGGGTATAAAACATGCAGCCGACGCCATTTTCTTTAGTCTTTCTTGCCGCGCAGTGCCCGAAGCAGAAGCATTTTGCAAGTACCGGTCGGCCGACTACTGAAATATTCGTGTTTGAGTTTCAGAACCGAAGTCGTCAATAAAGCTAAGTACCCCATTGGGGAAACTTTTTTCTTGCTTTTTACCAATGTCAGAAAAAGTTAATAATTGTATTACTTGTGGGAAGCAAATACCTCATAAGGATTTCCATTTATACTGTATTCCTTGCCTAGGCCCTGATCACAACGTGCCTGGCTGTCAGTTTTGTGCTAGATTTAACCAATGCACTATTAAGCGTCGGTATATTTTTGCATCTAAGTATTTTGGAAACAGATTTAACTACCCAGAGATGTTGGATAGCAATCCGACTACTGGAGTACATAAAAAAACGCAAAGAAAAGGACAGAGAAAGGCAGTCGAGATCCAAAACCGATGACGAAGCTTCTCCTAAGCCAGTCGCCGGTTCACCAGTACTCAGTGAGGCGCTTTCGCAGCCCCTGATACCCGCTACCTTCGAGTTGCAGGCCTCTACCAACACCCATGTGGAGTCTGACATGCCGCAAGATACTCAAGGTATTGGACCGACGGATGTATCTCCCTCAGATGGGTCCAGAGCCGCTGAGCAGGCACCGGCTTCTGAGGGTGTATTCAGACCTGAACATTTTTACATCAAACTGACAAAAGCTGCAAAACCAAAGGCAAAGACACCTTCTAAAACTAAAAAAAAAAGTTGCCTGAGCCACGTGCACAGGCCTCTATGCCTAAAAAAACAGATGATCAAAATGGCTGAAGACCTTATTACCTTCATCAGGGGTACCCATCCCCCTCCAGATAAGAGGCTTAGGCAAGACACTGACTATGAATCTTCAGATCAGGTTTCTATTTCTTCTGATTCCTCTTCTGATCAGGAATTATCTTTACCTCCCTATGAGGATTCTGATAATGAGGAGTCAATTCCATCTGCATCTCCTCCTGAGGATTCTTCATTTGGAGAAACCTTGCATACTTTGAGGGAGCATTTTCACTGGGAGAGTCAAGACTTCTCAGAATCAAAAAAGAGACTCTGGGATTTCCTCCTTCTCCCTCCCCACAAGCCTTTAGCCATTCCCCCTGTGTTAGATATTGTGGATGATGTTTTTTCGGAGTCAAGCCTGACTCCTGACTCTTTGCCTTCGGCTCCCAGTAAGCCTGACAGGTATTACAGGGTCCCTGACTCTCATAATTTTTAATTTAGAAACCCTGCTGCTGATCCTGAAACTATTTCACAGGGTCGTAAGGGAGTTAAGGCCGCAACAGCAAAAAACCCTACCCCCTCTGACAGAGATTCCAGGGCGCTGGACAGATGGGGAAAAAAGGTTTATACATCTGCAGCTTTGGCAATCAGGGCCTTAAACTGTCAGTTTTTCTTATGCTTAAGTACCAACAACATGTTATGGGATTGCTGAAACAGAAAATTATGCTGATTTCCGAATGTGCAGAAAATAAGGAATTGCAGGAATTATTGCATGCAGCTGAACAAGTTAGAAAGCATACTTTGCAATGTGGTTTTGATTCTTTAGAGGCCTTCTGCAGGGCCGCAATTACTGTATCTGTGATTAGGAGGCATGCCTGGTTAAAGGAACAAAATTTGTCTGATTATGTTAAAGCTAAATTGCTAGATGCACCTTTACAGCATGATTCTCTGTTTGGTATTAAGGCAGAAGAGGTTTTAAAGAAAATGGAAGACAAAGCTAAGTCTATACAAACTGTTAAAGATTTCTTACAAGTACAGCCACCTAGATTCAGTAGACACTGGCCTACAAAAAATTTGTCCTTTCCTGTGTCAGACAGAGCTCAAAGGGGCAAATTCAGACGCCCTAAGGGTTCCAGGTACCAGGCTCAAGACTCATACAGGTCAAAGCAGTGGGGCGCATCCACCTCCAAATCTGGAGGAGATAAAGCGCAAACCTACAGAAAGTAATCCCAATGACTTCCCTCTGCCTACACCAAGCACTTATCTTTTGACAGCACCCATAGGGGGAAAATTAGCACTTTTTGCTCAAAATTGGCAGTTAATAACCCAGGACAAGTAGGTACTGAACATCGTATCACAGGGATACAGATTCCATTTCCACACTCTGCCAATGACAAATGGTTGGCCAGACCTGCCAAAAAAAACAATGGGCAGAGGCATAGCAACAGGTTCCATCCCTCATGGATATGGGGGCCATTCAGATAGTACCAGAACAGGAAAAAGGACAAGGTTTTTACTCAAGACTGTTCTTGGTACCCAGAAAGGACAAGGCCTGGTGGCCAATACTGGATTTATTGATTTTTAACACATACCTGGACATTCCAAAATTCAAAATGCTCACTTTGCAACAGCTTCTCCCCATGCTGGCCAACAATGCTTGGCTGGTGACTTTAGACTTAAAAGAGGCATACCTGCATGTCCCAGTAAGACATTCATGCAGAAGATACCTCAGATTCAAGGCTGGCTTAATGCATTACCAATTCTCTGCACTGCCCTTTGGCTTATCTACTGCGCCCAGGGTCTTTACAAAGTTCCTGGCACCAGTAATTGCATTTTGCAGACAAAAAAGTATTCAAATATATCCTTACCTGGACGACTGTCTCATTCAAGCAGAGAACAAGGACACTCTTCTATGACACCTTGCATTTGTGAAAAGGCTTCTAGCATGCCTAGGGTACAGAATAAACGAAAAGAAATCACAACTGGTACCCTTTCAAAAGATAACATTCCTGGGTGCAAGCTTGCACACAACTGCCCAGATGGCGTATCTCACGCCAGACAAACAAAGGCAACTGACTACTTACATTAAACTGATGGCAACAAAAGCCCAGTCTTCTGCAAGACAAATTCTGCAGGCTCTGGGCTTCATGGCATCCTGCATCCTACTAATTCTATATGCAAGACTGCATATGAGGAAACTTCAATGGTACCTAAAAAGTTTATGGAGTCAGCATTCACACAGTCTGGAAACAATGATTCCTCTCATCCCCTGCTTGCAACAGGAGTTTCTATGGTGGGCAAAGGCCTGTCACCAAAACATGGGACAGCCCTTCACTCTACCCCCTGCCAGCCAAACCTTAACAACAGACGCATCAGATTATGCCTGGGGAGCCCACATGGCAGGACGATGCATTCAGGGCTTATGGGCACCAAATCAAATACATCTACATATCAACCAAAAAGAGATGCTAGCTGTTCAAAATGCCCTAACAGCATTCAAGGACTTACTTCATCCAGGACAACTACTGATAAAGACGGACAACACCACAGTCATGTGGTACATAAACAAGCAAGGGGGCACACACTCATACCCCCGTTACAGATTAGCCATGGCACTGTGGGACACAGCTGTGACCTACCAGATAAATCTTCAAGCTCAATTCCTGCCAGGAAAACAGAACACTCTGGCAGACAATTTAAGCAGAAACTGGATCCTCACGAGTGGAAACTAAATCCACAAGTATTCAGCATGATAACAGAGAAATGGGGGAGCCCAGACATAGATCTATTTGCCTCTCCTCAAAATTATCAACTGAAAAGATTCTGCACAAGGACTTTTCACAGACAAGCATGGAAAGTGGACGCCCTATCTTTCAGTTGGAAAAATCTGTCAGTTTACACCTTTCTCCCTCTGCCTCTTCTACCCAAGGTCCTCCTAAAAGTCAGACAAGAGAAGCCAAAGATGGTATTAATTGCCCCAGACTGGCCCCGCCAGTACTGGTACCCAATTCTAAGGAACTTGTCTCAATACCCAGCTTGGACCTTGCCTCAAAGACCACGACTACTGTCCCAGTAAAACAATCAGATACTGCACAATCAACTACAGACTCTGAACCTGGCAGCATGGCTAATCATGTAATCTTACCAACGACACCTCTCAGTAAAGCTGTAATGGATGTCATTTTGGAAGCCAGGAGGCCTAGTACTAGAAAATTGTATGCTGACAAATGGAAAAGATTTTGTGCTTGGAATCAAGCACAAGGAACTGATACAGCAGGACCACATATTCCTCAGATATTACAATACTTAACTGAGATGCTTGACGAAGGCCTATCTTTCTCATCAATAAAAATCCATGCCTCTGCCATTTTGACTCATTACAATACAGAGCCACCAATCTTTTCTCATCCCTTACTAAAGCAGTATCTTAGAGGAGCCAAAAACCTAAGGCCTCCTAGAAGATCACCATTACCTGCATGGGACATCAATTATGTGTTGGAAAAGCTCACCCTCCCTCCATTTGAACCAGCCGCTACCACTGATATACAGTTCTTATCATGGAAGACAGCTCTGCTACTAGCAATTACTTCAGCAAGAAGGGTTTCAGATCTAGAGGCTGTCGTGGCTGTAGAGCCTTTTATCATATTTTACCCAGACAGAGTGTCACTGAGGACAATTCCTACATTTATGCCTAACGTGGTTTCCAGTGTGGCTCTTAACTAAACAATTCATCTGCCAACTTTTTATCCAAATCCGCAGAACAAAGGGGAGAGAATTCTGCATTCCTTGGACGTACACAGACAGCTAAGATTCTATTTGAGCAGGAAAAAAGCTCTAAGGAAAACTGAGCAATTACTAGTGTCATATGCTGCAGGATCAGAAGGAAAGGCTATCTCAAAGCAGACAGTTTCAAAGTGGATAAG
Organism: Protopterus annectens; assembly: GCF_019279795.1. Taxonomy (NCBI): domain Eukaryota; kingdom Metazoa; phylum Chordata; order Ceratodontiformes; family Protopteridae; genus Protopterus; species Protopterus annectens. Next base: position 243,795,528 of record NC_056751.1, read on the forward strand.
CCACTGCATCCATTTCTGCTACTCACACCATGGTAAATCTGTGTCCAAGGGCATTAGGTCTCATTCCACCAGAGCTGCAGCTACTTTGGCAGCCTTTCTCAGAGGAGTACCAACCAAAGACATTCTAGGGGCTGCTACTTGGAGTTCTGTTCACACCTTTACAAAGCATTACCATTTGCCTCTCTACTCTAAGTCCAGGGCAGGCTTTGCCAATGCAGTGCTGCAGGGCCTCATAGCCGCACCTAATGCTGTTTAGCTCCAGCCTCCCAACCATAGCTTTGGGATTCTACCCAAATGTAATGACTGCACCAGTGAAACACGAAGAACATAGTACAATTGTGTACACTTACCATAAATGTAGATGTTCGAGTGTATTCACTGTTGCAGTCCAGGTTACCCTCCCACCATCCCCCTGTCATTCTGGAGTTTATATTTCCTTCTCTGTCTTCTACAACCTATGTGGTGTATGTGCTTGTAGATGAAGGTAAAGTTTATATTGATGCATGTGTATATATATATATATATATATATATATATATATATATATATATATATATTTTTTTTTTTTTTTTGCTACCTTTGTGGGGGAACCTGACATAGGGGGACAAGAAAAACTAAAGAAAATGGTGTTGGCTACATGTTTTATACCCCTGACAACCTGACGTCATGGAAGAGTAGACAGCAACCGATGCAGGACCCAAGACTTTGGAATTCAGGCCGACTGAGGGCAACCTGCCAACAGATTACCCAAATGTAATGACTGCAACAGTGAATACACTCGAACATCTACATTTATGGTAAGTGTACACAACTGTACTTTTTTATCCCTGTAACTGAAAAAAAATGAGGTAAGGATGAAAAGCTACAACCAACTGTCTTTTACCTTACTAGCCCTTTCAAATGACAGGTGTCAGTCATAAAGGAATGAACAGAGCTGATAGACTGGGCTGGTAATTTTCTCACATTCAAACACAGGACCCGTCAAGTCCAATTCAGTCCAACCAAGGAGCTCCTCAAAAAATCGTTTATTGTCACAAACAGATGAATCACATGAAATTAAAAAGAACTCCAACAAGTTGAAATGCTGCGACAAGTTTACCTAGGTTTCGTCTATGCTTTAACAGACTTCATCAGAACTACACACTTTAAGCATCATCACCTCCTTATATACCACTCCCAAGTTAATTGATTAATTAACCCATTAAAAAAATGTATAAAATTATGTAAAATTTCTATAAAATTTTTATAACATTTTCATAAAATTTTAAGCCCCATATTAAACTGTATGTGTGGCCGTATAAAACATAAAATGTTATTACGTATATTATATGAATAAACTCTAAAATATATAAATATTAAAAAAATTAAAAAATGTTAAATATAGAATGATAATAAATATCAGATGTATATAAATCTAATAAATAACCAACAGTACCCATAATACAAACCTAGTTATGTTAACTGAACACCATTATATTTGAGGATTAGCCCAATATATACAGGGCTTAAACTTGTCGCAGCATTTCAACTTGTTGGAGTTCTTTTTAATTTCATGTGATTCATCTGTTTGTGACAATAAACGATTTTTTGAGGAGCTCCTGGGTTGGACTGAATTGGACTTGACGGGTCCTGTGTTTGAATGTTGGTTATTTTGTCCTTTTGGAATTTTCTCACATTGCCAGAATGTTGAGGATTTCTTAAATTATTTTCTGGACTGTAGTTTTGAACACTTACCTGTTCACCTTTTGCTGAAGAAAATGTAAATGGACGATGAAAGTTTTTTTAACACTTTACAATAAGCACAGATCTAACTAATTCAGTTGAAAAGAATTTCTGTAACTGTTTTTTAAGACTGAGAAACCAATGACTCACAGCACTATCACTGTAACTAAACTGAGGAAAAATAGGCTGTGTTGCATTATAGGGACCTAGCCTGCATTCTGAGAAACGGACAGAGATTGAAACAAAATCATGTCAGTATGGCAGTCTCAGAAACTTCCATTTTTAACACCTTCATTACATTATCACTTAAGACATAGGCAAGCATACATTAACAGAAGCAAAAACAAGCCATTTTAACATTTTCCAATTTAAATACAATATACATCCCATATATTGTCTTTGTTACTGTTATCAGTCCAATATTACCAAAAATTGCTGAATTCCTACCTCCCTTAAACCTCACTCCTCCTCCTAAACATTAATATGCATGCATTGTTCCCCACAATTTCCATTTACTTCTGTGTACTTTCCTTTTTCCCTTTTCTAAAGATCCCTCTTCCAGTTTTATTATCTCTTTTATAATTTTCAACACCTCAAGTACATTTGGTAGAGACTTTGATTTCCATTTTCTAGTAATTCCTTTTTAGCAGCCAGCAGAATTAATCTTACTAATCTTAATAATTTTCTTACTTACAGCCATCTGCTCACCCAACATTTCTGCTAGAGTACTCTGTAGGGAATTATAAAAGTCTGCCAACTAATTATACTCCCAAAATGTATGTTCCCAGTTACCTCTTTCCTCTTCATCACACCACCACCATTTTCTGTCTACTTGTAGAAAAATTCTTTGAAGTCTTAGTGTATAAAAATGCCTTTGCAGACACTTCCAAGCAAAAATCCTAAACCTTATGGACTTGGTTGCATACCTGGGAGCCATACTTATATCTTCCCATGGTTTTCTCATAAATTGCTTTTCCAGCCTCTCTTTCCAGTCTTTTCTAATTTCCTCTGATTGATTCATACAGTTATCATGTAATATTTTATATGCCCTGTTAATTATCCCTTTTTAAACAGATATTGTAGATTCATCTCAAAACTCTACCAGAGCAGGTTTTTCCACTTAAAATCCAACTATTACTTTCTCTTTGCCTGTACTCTGAGATCAGTCCCTGGTAGGAAATGCAGTCTGTAGCCTGCAATCCAAATGTCTTCTTGGCCTTATCCCACTCAGTTAACTTTCTTGCTGGAGTTATTTGCTCCCAGTATCTTAGTTCCTTTGCAAGGATCCCCCAGTAAATTCCCGCCACCTCTTGCCTTTTTTCTGTACTCCTACTTGCAGTCATACATATTAACAGAATCAGCTTTCTTCATTCTCTTATTGACTTAGTTCTTAGAATACTTTATGAATATAATATTCTGTATGGTTATCATTCTCTTTAAGGATCTGCATCAAAAATCCAACTTTCTTTCTGTTTCTTGAACTCCCCCCTTGCTTCATCATCATCTCTCTTCTCTTTGAATTATAACCTTCTGCTTGTGTTATGTGTATGAGTCTTAACTGTCTAGCTCTAAAATATCCCTTCAAATCAGGTAAACCTAAACAACCCTGTTCTATTGGAAGGATCAGGATATCCCGGTTAATTCTTGCCCTCTTACCCTCCCTGATAAATTCTTTGAATTCTTTATTGATTGTTGTCCACAACTTCTCCTCAGGTTGATAAACATATGCCTGACCTGTATACAAGACTAAAGGGACTAAAACATTTTCACTACTTGTTTCTTACTATCCATACCCATAAATAAGAGTTTCCAGTTTCTCAATTTTTGTATTATATTTTGTTTAGTCTTTTCCCACATTTCCTTAACTGCCATAACAGAAGCCTTTTTAATCCATACTCCTAAATACTTAATCTTATTATGTCCTCATAAATATGGGTATTGCTGAACCAGTTCATTTGTGGGTACATAATTTACAGCTATAGCCATTATTTTAACTTCATTAATTTTATATCCAAAAACGACTTGAAACTGTTTCAAAATGTTTCACAACACCAAGATGTCCTTTTCTGGATTTATCAGGTACAAAATAATGTCATCTGCAAATAAAGCCAACTTTTATTCATTACCATACCAATTATACCCTTGTATTTCTGAGTCTCCTGTTTTCTTTGCCAATGGATCTAAGTATAAAGCAAATAACAAAAGGGAAAGAAGACATTCATGCCTGGTTCCTGTGTTCAAATATAGCTTATCTGAGAAGACCCCCATCCCCCAAATTTAATTCTTGCCTCTGATTCTTCATATATCCTTCTAATTAGCCTTATTATTGTGTCAGGGAATACAAATGCTTCCAATGCCCTACTCATAAAATCCCAGCTTACTCTGTCAGATAGTTTCTCTGCATCAAGACCCACCAACAACAGATGTATATTCTTACATTGTGGTTCCCTGTGGATCATCATTGTTCTGTTAATGTTGTAAGATGTTTGTCTCATCTCCACAAAACCACACTGGTCCATGTCTAGCAATTTTGTCAATCCCTTTACCATTCTTTTAGCTACTATAGACATAAACACGTTACAGTCATGGTTTTAAATTGAAATTGACCTATATGAAGCTGGGTCTGAAGGAGCTTTGCCATATTTAGGTAACACAGCCACAACAGCTTTCTTCCAAGATGTTGGTACTTCCCCTTGTTTTAAAATATTGTTGTACAAAATCGTCCAGGTCTTCATCACTTTCTTCCTCCACATTTTCAAAGTTCAGCAGGAATGCCACCTACTCCTGGAGACTTTCCTGAAGACTGATTATACAGCACTGTTTTTATCTCATCACCTCTTAACTGTTAGTTATTGAGTCTTATCTGCAGTGGATATAAAAAGTGTACATACCCTGTTAAAATGCCAGATTTTTGTGATATAAAAAAATGAGACCACAATAAATCATTTCATAACTTTTCCCACAATCTCCTGTATTCTTCATATGTTTGGGCTATGGGGTAGGTTTACAAGATGGAAGCCTTTTCTTACACAGAAAAATATCCAGGCCTGGCTAAAATTTGCAAAACAATACATCGTCTCCCAAAAGCATGTGGGAAAATGTGTTATGGTCTGATGAGACCAAGGTTGAACTTTTTGGCCACAATTCTAAAAGGTACGTTGAGTGCAAAAATCACCAAAAGAACACCATCCCCATGGTGAAGCATGGTGGAGGCAGTATCATGCTTTGGGGTTGCTTTACTTCAGCTGGAACTGGGGCTTTAGTCAAGGTGGAGGGAGTTATGAACAGTTCCAAATACCAGTCACTTTTGGCCCAAAACCTTCAGGTGTCTGCTAGAAAGGTGAAGATGAAGAGGAATTTCACCTTTCAACACAACAGTAACCCCAAGCATACATCCAAATCAACAAAATAATGGCTTCACCAGAAGAAATTTAAAGTTTTGGAATGGCCCAACCAGAGCTCAGACCTAAATCCAGTAGAAAATCTGTGGGGTGACCTGAAGAGGGCTGTGCACAAGAGATGCCCTCGCAATCTGACAGATTTGGAGCGCTTTTGCAAGGAAGAGTGGGCAAATATTGCAAAGTCAAGATGTGCCATGCTGATAGACTCCTACCCAAGAAGACTGAATGCTGAAATTAAATCAAAAGGTGCTTCAACAAAGTATTAGTTTAAGAGTGTCCACACTTATGCAACCAGCTTATTCCACATTTTTTATTTTTTATATTTTTCCCCTAACAAATTTGTTTGTTTTTCAATTAAATTGTTTAGGTTATAGGCCACATTAAAGGTAGGAAAAGTTTTGAAATGATTTATTGTGGTCTCATTTCAAAACCTGACATTTTAACAGGGGTGTGTAAACTTTTTATATCCTCTGTATCTCTAACCTTGGCATAATTAAGTCTTCCATAATATTTCCATTTGTACTTTTCCTGATTTCCACATTCCTCTTTTTTAAACAAATTTTCATAACATTTCTGGAATATGTCTAAATCCTCTATAGGATCTGTGGTTATTTTTCTTGTTATAGTTTGGCAACAACCTTTATAATGTTCTGTGCCTAAGTGTCTGTGCTCTGGCGTTATCAAAAATAGTTGCTTAACTGCAATCTTTCTAAACTCATGCATGTTATCCGGATACTACATTACTTTCTCTTTAGCACTCTGCATTCGTTCCTGCTCTTGTTCTGTGAGATTCCCCTTATGCTGCAATACTTTAACCATTGTCAGCCCCTCTAAGTAATTTCTGTTACTTCTTAACCATATCTCTTTGGGCCAGATTCAATAAAGCCTACACTGTTTACACTGTTCTGAGTGAACATACAACACAGACATAACTCACACCTGCCTCCTAATTTTAGTTTTCCCACTGATATTTCTGCAGCTTTAAATATTGACAGGAATTCATAAAGGTTACCACAAAGCATAGACTACATGTACACTTAGTGCAATATTTCTAAGTATAAAGCACAAAATATGTGATAAGAATTTTAATGAATATATATCATGTGCACTTAGTGTAGGCTTTATTGAAACTGGCCTTTTATCTTTTATGTTAATGTTATTTTTAGACTGCATTCTCATTTTTTCCAGTCACTAGCTATAACTTCTGAAAATATTTCTGTCTTCCATAATGATTGTCAAAAAATTTCCACTACCCATTCCTTAAATTCCACTCTTTTTAGCAGGTAGATGGTAAAGTGCCAGTGCCTTATTTTTACTTCATTACCCTGCATTTTTATCTTAGTTTTTATTGGTGCATGATCAGAAATATTTATTGGATGCATCTTGATGCTTTGGATTAAATGCACATGTTCCTGTGAAATATAATTTCTGTCTAGTCTATCCCAGTTATTTTACCTTGGGGAATAATATGTAAAGTTTGTATGGGTTCCTGAATTCACATTATCCATACCATGTATTTTCATAAGTATTTTCATTTTGCCCCTTCAAGGTCCCTTGACACATCCTCACTATTGCAGATCAAATTTTTGTCCCTACCTACAAATAATATTCCTTGTGAAAGCTGATTATTTCAGACAAGTTTTTCTTTAAGCTCCATAATAGCAGTTTTTGGTGGAATATAAATACATGCCATTTTAATCTTCCTCCCTTGCCAGTCGCCCCTTGCTACCACAAATCTAGCATTTTTGTCATTTCCCCCCTCTTCTATCACTATTGGAGTCCCTGTAGCAATTAGTATAATCATCCCCCTTTTCCTCTGTCCTTGGTATTCTGCTGAATATCCATTCTGAAATACTCTCGTCAAAATTCATACGTTCATTTCTTCTCAAACATGTCTTCTATAGCAGTGCTATTTGCACTCTGCATTTCTTAATACAATTCAGTACTCTTTCCTTTTTATCTGTACATTTAAGGCCATTCACATTTCAGGCTAATATGCACAGCATAGCCACCATAGTAAAAAACTGTTGTTCCCACCTGTTATACGTGACAGTTTTTTGAATGTGTATTTCCTGCTTTTGTGTTACATGCATATACGAGTGTTTGGCTGCATGATCCTTTGTACAATTGCTTCTTCTCATCTCCAGTTCATTTAAACTATGAGTTTTTGTTTTAATGGAAACCCTTGAACAAATAATTAAATACAAAACACCCCCTCCCCTATTAATTTGGAACACGCACACAAAACTATGTACATCTTCAAACATGAAGTTTAACCTTCCAGAAGGGAACAATTGCACAAATTGATGGCCACACCTTCAGACATTACCTAAACTAAAATTAATTACCCATGCTAAAGCGTGTGCAACAGCCCGTACTCCCACTTACACTGCTTGCTGTCTGTTCTTTCCTTATCTCTCTTCCCGTCCCAGATATGAAAAGCAGCTTGCATGCTTTCAGAACACATTAACTTTTAGCCCCAATAAAAGTGCACTGGATGTCTTTAAATAAAACTATATTGTACACTGTTCTGTTAACTGCTTTAAAGTATTGAGACTGCTAGGGAGGTTATTACCTCTTATTCACTTCCCATAATTTCAAACTTGTTTTTTTCACTAAACTGTATGCCATTGAACCTTTACATTTTACATTTCCCTCAGGAAAGAATACTCAGAATTCTCACAATTAACTTTTTTGCATGTGCAGTCAGCTTGATTCCATGGAAACACACTCTACAATGAGTCTTTGTAAATTTTGCTCAAAAAGAAATGCACATATGATCTCAGCTGCAGGCATCTCAATTCCAATGAACATTTGCCAATGGAAATCAAACAAGCTAGTATCTTTGCAGTTGTAAGAAGCTTAGCATTTTCATGGCTTTCATAATTTTGTCTTATTTTTAAAGCCCACATGCTTACATAAACATGTGTTTACAGCTTAAGCCAAAGTTGGTAATCTAGACATTCACCCCTGTAAAATAAAAACTGAAAATATTGTAATTCTACCAACCCACCAGCCCAAGATCACAGCATATGAACATTAAACTTCCTTTTGTCCAGCCTTTTTTCTCATTATACTGTAAAGCCTATTTTCTTGCAAGTAAAAAAATTACTTGTTTACTTTAGTTACAGGGGCGGTTTGTGCTATAGGACTGCAGGACTGCAGCCCCCCCCCACCTGTAGAAAAAACCCCAAAAAAGAATAAAAATTAAAAAAGAGTCCCCCCACCTGTAGAAAGAAAACAGATAAAAAAAATCGCAAGTCCCGGAACTCCATGCATGCGTGCTTGGAATTCCTGGTACTCAGAACTCAGACTGCTGAGTTAGGCAGTCCAGATAGGGAAGGCAGGGATCTCCACCCTGCCAGCCCAGAAGTCTGTGCGGTGATGACCGCACAGACTGGAAGGCATCGCCCAGGCTGGAGGCTCCAGCCTACTTTCATGATATCTTGCGGGCTGCTACGGGAGCTATGGAGTACAACAATCAGAGTTGCTGGTTTGATCTGTAGAGGATGAATGGAGTTGCTGCTATGGAGGTAGGGTACTACAGACAAATAGAGGTGTGTGTGTGTGTGTGTGTGTGTGTGTGTGTGTGTGTGTGTGTGTGTGTGTGTGTGTGTAAAATTCCCCAGTTGCTACATGGTGGTGGGTAGAGAATACTCATTCTTGAATGCTGTACCTTGGGTGCAGGTAGTAAGGGCCTGAATTCCCTACCCACCACCATCTATAAAAAAATTGCAGATTTTTGCATCATATTTGTTCTGTTCCTCATAAAATCTGTGGTTTCTGTATGTTTGTTGTTGCTAGCAAAGTCAGTAGTGCATTAGTGCACTAGTAGCATTGTTGCCTGACAGCTACAGGTTCTCCGGTTTGATTCTTGGCTGGGGTGCTTTCTTTGTGAAGTCTGTATGTCCTCCCATCTTACAAAGACATGTGTCTGGAGTGTTTCTCCCTGCTCTGCTGTAATTTGGCTTTTGTTCCAAGTCAGACTTTCCTGGTTAACAAATGTTAAATAAAAATAACAGGCATTTGAATTTCAGAATTCATATTCTTCAGAAAGTACATGACATTTTATTCAAGCATTTTTCTAAGTTTATAACATGGATATTTGAAATTTGTCCTTATTTTTGTGACTGTATTCCCCATTATTGGCTTTGTCCCATTTTTTTGTGCTAAGATTGAGAGCTATGGTGAGAACTGAATTCACTGAATATGTTTGGGGGCCGTATTCCCCCATTATTGGCTTTGTTCAGGTGTTTTGTGCTAAGAGGTTGACAGCTATGGTGAGAACTGAATTTACTAAATGGTAGTCATTTAAGTTTCAGTCTTCCTCTCTTTCACAAAATATCTGATTTGGCAAAGTGGTATGTTGCTCTGACTGTTTTGCACAGGGTTCCCCTGGGTTCAAGACTTGGCAGTGAAATGTATGATGGTAACACAGCATTTTATTGTAGCAACTTTCCAACATTATACAAGCAATGTTTAAAATATGTCCCTGTTTTTTGGGCTTATGCCCCCCCCAATAAATTTTAGATTTTTCCAGATTTCTTGTGCTGCAAAGTTCAGAAGTACAGGGAGTGTCAAGTAGATTTTGCAAGGCGCTGAGAGCTGCAGGGGAACAAAAGTTTAGTACTGCTTATGGTGAGTCTACTTGCATTGTTAATATCACAACAAGTAGTGTACTTCCTTTTGATGCAGAAGGCTTTGGGTTCTACTCCCACAGTAGGTAGCTGCATTGCTGATACTGTACTGTGTAGTAAATGGGGTGGATGCTACAGTCCTTTTTGGTGAAGATACCTAGTAACTATGAACCTGTTATCAGTTTGCCATCCATTCCCTACTGCGGTATTACTAGCATATCATTTTTTTAATCCAACATGGGCAATTTATTCCTAAAGGGCAACAACCACTTTATTTGTAGATGAAACAATGACATATAAAGTTGTTTGCTAGCAGCAACCCCTTCATTAGTTACAGATTTCTTTAATGTGGAATTTAGTTGACTTTTACTTTTTCAGAGATTGTGCATATTTACTGATACTGGTGGACTGTAGAAGTTTGAGTAGACTTTTATGATGGAAATGTAAGTTTGAGTAGACTTTTATGATGGAAATTTTCTAAATTGGGCAGTTTTGTCATTATTGGTGCATGCATTTTGTTTCATTGTTTACTGGAAAAATGTTCAAAACAATAAATTTAAAATGCCCTCTAACAACTGTACTGTATTGTACAAGGAATATAATTTAATACAGTCATGAAGGTGTATCAAAGAGCATGTCTATGTTTCATGTTCAAAGGGCCTATGATTTGAAAACAGCCCAAAGTTAATCTTCATCTGCCACTGGCAAAATGTATTTTCTTTGAATATGGGTTTTAGTGCTGTTTCAATGAATGTGAGTTTCAAGGGCAGAGAAGTTTTAATGCTAAGTCTATTTTAATTGTGAGACTGCATTGCTTTGTTTAGCAGATATATATTAGGGTCTGTGCTGTAAAATGGAAAATAAAACTTCCAAATGAAATCCAAATCATCGCAGAAGTAAAGCAGTATGCACATTATAGTGTTTATGGTAAATGGGGCGAAATAACCAAGGAATGGGATATTTAAAAGGCTGCAAGGGGAGGCTCCATTCGACCATGATTTTGTGAGGGGGAAAGGGCAGCAAACTCAGACAGCCCTGGCTGAACTATACCTCTCAACTGTCCAGATTTTTACAGAATGAATAGATTTTTGCTTCTTATTTTTGGTTTGTCCATCATAAAATTTGTGGTTTTTTGGAAAATCATTTAGGAATGAAGTCACTAAATAATGACAGACATTGAGTTTCAGACGTTATAACCTTCAGAAAAATGCATGTTAAAGCAAGGCCTGTTATTCTATCAACTGTCTTAAGTTTAAACAAGAGCAACTTTTAGTAGTTTGTATGTTCCCCCAATATATTTATTTGGCCTTGTCCAGATTTCCTGCATTCAGAGGTTGAGAGGTACGTACAAATAAATCGCTTTATAGAATTAGGAATATCCAAACCTCTCAACTCTCCCCAATTTTGGCTCAAAATGTTGCTCTCCCCCCTAATAATCCCTCCGCAAAATGGCAATTTTGGAAGAAAATGTGGAGGGCTTACAATTATAAATAACTGTAATGATCAGAGTTATAGTTACTTTTATTTCAGAAATGCATGTAGATGCTCTTATTTTGTCAGCTGCTCAAGTTAACAGTACTAATATTAAAAAGGTGTCCCTTCTTTGACAGGTTCCCAGCTGTATTGTGTGGCAATTTTATATTTTTGCATCACATTTTTGGTCTGTTTTTCATAAAACTGGTTTTCTACCAGATTAGTGGCAAATCATTAAAGATTGAAGTTAGAAAATAATGGCAGACATTTGAGTTTCAGATTTCATACCTTTCAGAAATTTCATACTAATGCAAGACCTACTACTATTCTATTATCTTTCTAAGTTTATAAGAGCAATATTTAAAAATTGTCCTTATTTTTGGGCCTGTGTTCCACTTCTGTGTATGGCTTTGTCCAGATTTCTTGCTCTGAGGTTGAGAGGTATGAGTGTCAGAGCCATCACCATCAGTCAGAGATATTTCTAATTGTGACATACTTGTTGCACCCCACTCCCCCATGTAGTGACTCTGGATGTGTCCAAGCATGGCACGGATCATTTATGCAGTGTAAGTGTGCAGAGTATTCCCCCATCCAAGGTAGACACAAGTACGACAGTGGCTTTTCATCTGTCCTTGATTTTACAGAATGTTCTGGTTTCCTGTCATATTTTTATACTGTTGATTTATGCTTCTTATTATTCAGAAAATGCATGCTGTCACAGTGCCCTGTTGCTTTATGTTTAAGTAGCAATGCTTTAATGACCATCGGGTAAGCTTGTCTGAGATTGTAAGATGCAAGTAACCTTTAATAAGCATACTGTTAAATAATTACCAACACTGAAAGCCTTTTTGTTGTTGCCATGCAGAGAATATTTACATAACTAGATAATGTACAAGCCTTCGGTATTGAAGTGCATATGACAGTATTTGTAATAAAGGACAGGATTACAGTATTTTCAGAAGCTCATTACATTTGTTGGAGATTTGCAGTCATCTTTGCAGGCTTTACCTGTAAACTAAACAAAATGCCAATCTATCATGTGTGGTCCATAACCTGTGCAGTAATCCTTTAAGCATTCCTTTAAGTATTCCAGTAACGTATTTAAAAAGTAATTTATTTTTTTATGCCTCACAACCTTTTTGTTTCCATCTAGATATTAAGTAAGCTGTCATGTAGCCAATGCATTGAAATATTTTTTTCTTCTACACTTCATTTTGTCTTGATTGGACTCTCGTAATGATGGTTTGGCACCTAGGGCAGTGTATTTAATTAAAGTTCCAGTTGTTGTGTTTTTGAACATAGTTCCACACCCTCCTAATTGGCCACAACTCTTCCCATTGGCCCCACCTATTCAGCTGTCTCCTGCAGCCCCCCTTTAATTTAAAGTCACCAGCTGCCACTGTATATTTAACACATATAACAGTCACTGAAAAGACTACCAGCACATTTAAAATGCCCCTGACTACACACTACACAAAACTGTTTTACTGTGTATAACATGCAGTTTATTTCATGAAATGTTTTGTACAAATACTAATAAGAACAAAAATGTTTTACTTACATTTAGTTTCCTCCTTTTTAATGTCCTTCTAAACATTAAAGTTGGTTGGTTATATGCTTTATAGTCCACGTACAAGTTTAACAGTGTCAGCAACACTCCAGTGTGTTTCAGCCACTTTTTCTTGTAAAATCATATTTCGCAAATAAATGCTTTATAGTATTCCCTTTATTCATTAGTTGCAGAGCTGGTCTCCTGTTCATCTCCATTTCCCAACACCAGACTCCGGTTTAAGTCCAAGGCACTGCTGATACTTCTAGTCAACTCCTGTGCTTTTTTCTATATCTCAGGCATTTTCCTTTGGTACATTAGAAAAAGTTTCACTAGCAACATCTGTCTATGAACCTTACTGTCAGAAGAATGAGGAGCAGAGTCCCCTTCTGCTTGCTGACTCACTTTTTGTTGGATAAGCATTTTTGTTTCCTCATTAGCCTTTTCTCCATCAAAATATTACTTTGATCCACTAGGGAAAAAAAAGCACTTTGAAGACAGCTGGATAAAGCAGCTTGAATCTTGACATTCCTTGATTGCTGGGATAAATTTGCTTCTCTTCTTCTCGGTGTACAGTGAATAACTATTTTCTACAAACACTCTGCTGTTTCCATTTCTTAATACTTAGCCCTTCTGTAACAATTGTGTCAAGATCAACTCTTTCTGCTGGTGTAACTGCATCTTTGCTAATATAGGTCTTGGCTGCTTTCTCAAGGTCAGGCATGGAGCATACACTAGGTGTGCCCTCTCAATTAACAAATTCTGCTGTGGAACACCAATCCAGTTGCTTATTTGTGCTTTCATAAAATCAGTACCATCTGTTTCTTCCAGTTTCTCTGGTACAGCAGAAAATCTCAGATCTTCTCTGCATGCTCTGTCTTCTGGTTCTGCTATTTTGTTAAACAGTTCTTGAGAACCCTCATATTCACCCAGCATTTTATTCATATCATCCACAGATTTTTGCAGTTTTATCAGTTCATCTGAATGGCTGATTAAACCTTCTACTATTTTTAAGCCTTTTGTTGTTTGACTTGGTATATCTCTTCAATGTTTCATTTATTTTAATCGCATCTGAGTATATTTGACTTATTTTTTTTCTCTAAATTACTGGAAGCTATCTCTTGAACCAAAGCTGAAGTTTGAACTGTTTTTTGCCGAGCAGCTGTAGAATGCTTCCCAGACAGTGTTTTTCTTCACCTTTTCTGGTTGATTTTCTTTCAGGTTTTCCAAATTTCTTTTTTTCTGGCATCTAGGCAGTGTATTTAATAGCCAGTAACTGAATTTTGCCAAAAAAAAAATTTTTTTTTCAATGGGACTCTTATTTCTGAGTTGTCAAGTGATGCTGTTGATATGCAGTCATCTTGGAAGTCCTCCAAAATGTCCATTTTTTTCTCCAAACATCTTTATTAAATTTTCACATATGACAAAGGCAATCTTACATTTATATAAATGAAAAACATACAAAATAATACCACTTTAGTTGCAGACTGTTTATATCACAGACACCATTGAAACAACTGTGCAAACATTATATATCCCTTAAAACCATCCAGTCATTGTTAGTTAAGCATTATATGGCTCATTTAAATCCTGCCTCTTAAACCTCGCTCCTGCTCTCCATATATTATTCCTACAATTCCCATTTTTTCCTATGTAGTTTGCTCCTTTCCTGTTCTAAAGATCCCAATTCCAGTTGTTTTATCTCTGTCACTATATTCACTACTTCTAGTAAATTTGGTCTATGCTTTGCTTTCCATTTTCTAGTAATTGCATTTTTGGCAGCCGCCATAATTAGACTCAGCAAGGCTTTACTATGTCTGGGCAATTTGATTCTTTAGCATAACTCAAAAAAATCATCTCCTCAGTCAGTCCAATCCGCTCACCCAGCATCTCTGACATAGAGGTCTGCAGGGAATCCATAAAGTCTGCCAGCTCACTACACTCCCAAAAAATATGCTCCCAGCTACCTCTTTCTTGCCCATCACACCTCCAAGGTTTGCTATCCACCTTAGGAAAAATTATTTGGACTCTACTTGGGGTATAAAAATACCTATGTAAACACTTCCAGGCAAAGATCCTAACTTTTCTAGACTTAGTTGCATATTTGGGAGATAAACATATATCCCCATTGTCTCTTTGTGAATTGCTTATCCAGTCTCTCTTTCCAATCCTTTCTAAGCTCCTCTGATTGATTCTTATAATTATCAAACAATATTTTATATGCTTTACTAATTATTCCATTTTTAATGGCAGCTTCTGTTCTGGATTCTATTAAAAACTCTACCAGTGCTGGTCTTTCATTTAGGACCCCTCTATTTCTTTCTCTTTGCCTGTACTCCGATATCAATCCTTGATGGGGAAGGCAATCTCTACTTTGCAGTCCAACTAAGTTCTTGGCCTGTCCCCATTCTATTACCTTTCCCTTTGTAGTTATTTGCTTCCAATACCGTGGTTCCTTTGCCAGTTTTCTCCAGTAAATTCCAGCCCCTTCTTCCCTATTATCTGTATCCTGACCACAGTCATCCCTATCGGCAAAATCTCTTCTCTTCATTATTGTGCTGGTTTGTTTCTTAGAATACTTCCTGCCATTTTATGAATATAATACTCTGTATGATTTTGGTTGTTCTCTCCTTATTTTTTGAGCTTCCTGTCCATGTCAACATCATTCCTTTCCTCTTTGAATTATAGTTTTCTGCTTGTGCTATGTATAAGAGCCTTAACTGTGTTGCTCTAAAATACCCCCTCAAACTAGGTAATCCTAGTCCGCCTTGTTCTATTGGTAGAATCAGTTTATCCCACCCAAAATATCCATTTTGATCTATACTTAATTAAAATATAATAGGAATCAGTTAGAACATTTGTACACATTAGTATTGCATAGTATATCACTATTTATTTGTATTTATTTTAAAGTATTAAAATGTCAAACTCCTGGATATTATACAAATCCAAGAAAACAGTAATTGCAGTAGCCAGATATAAAAACTAGAGTATGACAGTCAATTGTAGCATTCAGCTAAAACATTCAGCATAAAACAACAAATGTAATTTTGGTGTAAAATTTAAAATGAAAGTTAAGGGAAAGAAATCTCTGCCAGGGCCTAGAAAAGCTGTTCTGTAAAGATGAAAACAAAGGGACTTCCTAAATGATACCTTAATTTTATGAACCCTAATTAGGGACAGTAGTCAGTTCCACTGGACAGCAGCAGTCAAGTCCTTGGAATGGTTTGGAGCCCCTAACTTGAGGATCCAAACAGCCAAGCTGGGACATAGGTACATAGTTGTGCTTTTAAATTAGCAGGATTCAAATTATGTGGGGCACAGAAGGTGAGAGTAAAGGTCTTAAAAGCACATCTTGCCACTGTAGATCACACAACATAAACATGATATGGCTTGTTTTAGAAATACTGTACAACAATGTTTGTACAAATGGGTTTTGAAGAAAATGTGCCATTTGACTGAAAGCTGGGGCAGAAAAAGAGAGACAGAGGTGACTTGTTGCATTTTGCCGCTGCAGGAATTAAAGATCACCTTTACATAAGACATGTGGTATCATTAGTCACTTCAACACCATCTTGGCAGTTGGTGAGACACTTAGGCACTTGTGGTAAAAAAACTGTCAATAAAATCTATTTGTTTTCTTTTGGAAATATTCCCCATGTGTAGAAACACCAGAGTTTTGCATACTTACCAAAACATTGTCCTAGCCACTATGACCAGAGCTGAGACCTGACAAACATGAGTCCTGAAAGAATGACAAAATAATGATAGCTGCTGTGCTTATCTGAGCTATTGGTCCTTGACAAAGACTGCCAGTACACAAACCTATGAAAACGTCCTTCCCTTTTAGAAGAAATCTGTCTTTTGGTTGTCTGACTAGTTCCCCATCAGCTGACATGCAAGTCCATTTCCAGACAGAGAATATCAGTGCCCTTGACACATTTTATCTCATCAGGACAATTTTCCTATTGTGTTCCAAGTATATAGGTAGAAACAAGTATTTGGTTCTGTTGTTTGAGTTATTTGATTTCTATATATGGACTTCCTCCAGATGTGATTTTTAGGAATGACATTTTTAATGATGTCCCTCAGTCATACTATGAAAGAAATCTGCTTCACTCAACACCAGTGATTCTGTCCATTATTTGTTTAAAAAAGCTTACAATAATTGAATGAGTTGGTAGACATTAAGCAAGGTTAGTAGTTCACTGCCAAACGTATTACTGTTTACTGCAGAATCACTGGGTGTTAAGAATGTGTGTATATACTGTGAAATACTCTGTCTTACTCATTTACTAATTCCTACCCGCGTGGTGGTGGTGCTGCGGTAGTGTTGTCGCCTCACAGTAAGACGCTGTCCGGTTCGATTCTCAACTAGAGCGTCTTCGGCATGGAGACATGTGTGAATGGGCGTACCTTCATTGAAGGTTGTGCGTCAGGCCTGGCAAGCCGGTACGTAAAAATCAACTGCCAATCATTAGCGGACCGGAGTTCTGCTGTGGCGACCTCTAACCGGGAAAAGCCGAAAGACACACTCATTTACTGATTCCTATGGGCGTAGCTCTCAGCTGCCCATTTTTATTTTATTTTGTTTTATTTTATTTATTTATTTATTTTTTGCAGAATGTCCACATTTTTGCCTTATATTTTTTGTCCGTTCCTCATAGAAATTATGTTTTTCTGGCAAATCTATGAGGATTGAAGTTACTAAATGACATGTTTTTGAGTTTCAGACTTCATATCCTTTAGAAAATGCACACTAACTCAAATCCTGTTATTCTACCATTGTCCTATGTTTATTTAAAACCTGTCCCAGTTGTTGGGCCTTTGTACCCTCCCACTATTATTTTAGGCTTTGTTCAGATTTATTGAGCTAAGAGGTTGAGAGGTATGCCTACTAGTCATAGCTACTTTGTGTCCCTCTTGTCAGGGTAAAGCACATTTCTGTATGCATAAATTACAGTCTGACATTATTAGCATTTGAATGCCTTAATTCTGGTTAAAAGTTTCCATTTTCATAGTTTTCAGTTTTTTGACAAAACATTAGGATGGGGTTGATGTTCAGCTATAGCATAGACTGCCATTCAGATTTTAAGCTGAAACAGAGCTATTTGTTTTTTTTCTCCTATTAGAACTGTACAATATTACATGAGCTTTGCATTAGGATTGCTGCCAGTGTTGTCTGACCTCATCTTTGAATTTAGCATTTGCTGAAATCGTAAGAATAGACTACTGAAAAAAGTCTAACTCTAACAAGAAGCATACTTAGAAATCTGGATTCAGGCTGCATTGTAGACTGTACAGAATAAATTAGAAACATTTATGTCTGTTTTTTTTCTATCTACTCCATAATTTATATGTAATGCATATTTTATTCATAAATTGCCTTCTGAACTGTTCATGCCCTCATCAAAAATCTTGTTGAGATTTTTAGTGGCATGTACTGAATCATTTTCAGCTTTTTATTACTACAGCATGGCATGTTGATGCAAAGCTGGGAGAACTGGGACACTGGCCATTTTAAATAAGATGCAACATATTATTAGTTTTATATATATATATATATATATATATATATATATATATATATATACATACATACATATTTGTATATATATATATATATATATATATATATATATATATATATATATATATATATATATATATATATATATATATATACACACACATATAAACTCATAACATTTTAGAAATGAATATATTTGTGTAATACTTTGTAACTGTAACATAAATAAAGAATGCTATGCATACTAATATATTTAGCTATGGTAGATTTTGTCACACCTAAAATGTAAGTGCTTTGTAATCTAAAGGATGAGGCCTGAGATGTTCATAAATTACAGGTGTAAAAATGTAGATTTATCATAATTGTCCATGACTAATTTTGTCATTATTATTACAAGGAGTTCATTTCAATGTTTATTATTATTACCATATTTTTTTCTGTTAGCTGTCTGCTGACTCATGCTACTTATTCACAATATGTCACAGGTGTCAGGATATGAGCCTTTATAATGCAGTGCCGAGCTTTCCTTTTGCAGAATTGTTTATTTTAGCAGTGGTCATTCCTGCTTTTATTTGGGTATAGGAACATAGGAAGCATAGCTATAAACCAAATGTACTAACGGCCACGTATGAAACCACACACATTTACTGAGATTGTTTGTCTAACAATTAAAGTACAGTCTGTCACTGTCTCCCTATGATTAAAGTTGCCAGAAGTTTTGTCGATATCACACTGGCATAATTGGGGCACTGTTTGAACAATAGTTGATAAAATGTGTGATCAGTCATGCCCATTTAATTTATGAATGTTTGATAGACTTTTCCCCATGCTTTAATTGTAGTGTGTGGAAACTACTTTAATGTCATTTAGTCTGGGCCATGAATAGTCTCTGTGTGCTGTTAACTGTACTTTGCATTTTTTGGACCCAAAAGATACATCCAGGCAATATTAAACTAAAAGTGTTCAAGAATAGTATACTGCCTCCTTCAAAAATTAGAGAATATTGTTTGAAAATGCAAGTTGGTGGGATCATAAGAGGTGTACATGCAAAATATTTTGCCTTTGATGTAGAATGGTTGGTGGATGTGGGATTTCTTCCATTGTGTGCAGCCTTTTAAGTATTATTGTTGCAAACTGAAATATATTGTTGTGGGTGGTGCACTTTTGGTTATTGGATTTCTACCATTGTGTGCTGTTGGAAATAAGCTAAAGCATTTTATTATGGGCAGTGTTTCTTGTCTTCAGTCAGTGAAATGTTTCCTCTGTGTGAGGCAGAGTTATAGTTGCTGAGGGCAGGGGCAATGAATGATTCCATGTTACATATTTGGAAAAAAACTGTAATAAGCTAATTTAGACAGTATTTTTTTGTCATTTAAATATGTATTTTCCCCCCAGAGCCATTGTGGTAATTGTGTGTGTGTGTGTGTGTGTGTGTGTGTGTGTGTGTGTGTGTGTGTGTGTAGAAAAGGGGAGTGTGGATGGGGAAGGAATTGATACCAATCCATTTCCTTTTTAGATTAATAAGTACCCTACTGATTTACCCCCATCATCTTCTGGTGACTGTAAATAATAGGATGCTTTGGTCAAGGTGTTCTGACATTTATTTCCCTAGAATTTTAGATAGGGCCAGTAGAATTAATATGGTTGAAACTAGTCGGCTGATGAAAGGTTGATGATGTTAGAGTGGGTATGATGGTGATTGTTTCCTTAATTTTAGAAAGATATGGTGTTTGGGAGATGTTGTGTTATAGGAGTCTTGTATAAATATCTTACAGACATCACAAAATCTGAGCTAGTGCCCACCAGTGCCTGAATGTCTGTGGATCTTTCTGATTTTGATGTACTGGTCAGAAACAGAAGTGGACTTTAAGATGGGTTAGTGGATTTAGTGTGATTTGATATATCTGTGTGAATGAGTGGGAGTTTTGTATTTGACCGTCTATAAGAAATGGAAAGTGATTATTGTTTCTGCTTCTAAGGCCTGGTTTTGTTTGGACTAGGTGTTAAGAGTTTGGGCTTATATTCAGGTAGGCTGTGTTAGTAAGGAAGCTCAGTTTTTCCATAGTGCTGTAGAGGTAGTACTGAAGGAGTATAGCTTTTTGTTTTAGATATGTACATTTTGATTTACTTACTAGTGTGTCTTTGTTCTTAGTATATTTGGCACTTTTCATGGTTATTGTTTATTTTTTGCTTGGCTTGTGCTGTGTCTGATTTTAAGTTTTTATGAGGCTTGGAGTGAACATTAGTGTAGAGTGGGCTCTCATTTATGTTTTTTTATGGAAGGTATTTTTTTGGAGGGGAGTAGCATATTTGGAAGACTGTTTATTGCTGATTTGCATTCATGGCAGCGTTCGGACTGGTGGCAAAGACGCTCTGAGGATTAGGTGTTTATTTGTCATGTATGTACCTTACCTCTCAGACATAGGACAGACATCTGACATAGGGCTCCTGGAAGTTGAAAGGTTTGGTCTGCTGGCTGGGCATTTGTTTGTCCTGTGCAGAATATCACAGTTGTAAAGAATATTGCAGCAGTGAGGAGTCGGACTTCTACTGTTATGGTAAGATCTTACACAACTGTACTTTCTGAAAAAATATTCTACCCATAACCAGTGAGTTTCAGCCTGCTTTAGCATTATCTTTAATCAGCCAACCACCACTTGGCTTTCTGAGGCAAATTGCAACTGATTCATGTTTACTGGTAACCCACGTCTTCCTAAGACATACTGGTTTCACCTGAGAGAGATGCACCTAAGGTCATAGTTTCATAGGTAGTTACTAAGCAGGCAGTCAAGGAGACCATTGAGGAGTATAGCCCAATTTCCCAATTGTCCCAGGGCACTGTCTGATTAAGTGACTTGCTGAAAGTCACACAATAGGCAAATAACAGTTAAGGGAATTAAACTCCAGACTACAGGAAATAGCTTATTAATATCTCAACTTTAATCCTCTGCACTAACTGCCAGATTGAAAAAAAAATAGGACAACCTACTCGTCTAGGTTTTTAACCCAGAAACTGTCATACTCAAAATGAGAATCATGCCCATAGACCATTGTGCATGGCCACCTATTTAAATTGGAGGCTCGTCTCTCCATTCTAGCAAATGTCAGTAAATAGCACCAAAACAATACATACTACAGTATCACAGCACCGAAACATTATTTCTATATATGCTGATGTATCAAAATCCTTACTTAAGCCTCCTAGGTCTCCTAGACATCCTACAGGCTTACATCAGCCATATAGCACATATACTAACACCACACCCTCATCCACACAGATACCTGCTGTTACTGGGAGTCACCTGTACTGCAAGCCTGTACCCCTAATGGCCTGTAAGGTTGCAGCACATCCCAGAAATGTCTTAATCATTGGTGACTCTATTGTAAGGCATACAGATACAGCATTTACCATGTTAGCAAAGGTTAGGGTGACAGTTGCCTCTCTGGTGCAAGGATTAGGGATGTTACTGGGGCTCTTAGGTCTCTGCACTGCCTCAGATACAGTTATAACCATGTAGCTGCCCATGTGGGGACGAATGATCTTAGGCATTCTATATTGTGGAAATGCAGAGAGATGTTGTTGAGCTCTTTGCTCTTGTCTTTGAAATTGGTAAGGCCTTGATATTGGGCAGCATTTTACCATCACCAAAAATTATAACTAAATTCAAGAACATATAATTGGCTTCAATAATTCACAAGTAAATTGGTGTCATTCTAGGGGAATCCAGTGTGCACGTCTACATGGGATGAAATGGTGAACAGACCCTTCTATTTTGCTAGGGATAGCCTGCATATTCCACCTCTTGGTGTTTGCATACTAGCTAAATCTTTTGCTACCCCCTTAGTACCTTGTTTAGTTAGAGTTCACCTAATGGACTTCCCAGCATAGCAAACTTCAATCTGGATGATATCAAGATAGCATTTTTGAATGCCAGAAACCTAGACAACACCATCTCTGAACATGTGGCCTTCCATAAACTCAAAGATATGGGCATTTTTGTAATTACCGAAATCTGGTTCCATTTTAGTGATAATACTAAAATAATTTATTCAGATCCACTGGCAGCTGTGAGTGAGTACTTGTATTTATTCGTATCCCCATTGTCTCTAACCCAATTTCACATGATGAAAATATGGAACTGACTGAATTCTTAGTTGCACTCAGTAAATTTAATTGTCACATTATAGCCAGTTACAGAGTCCTGCTATGACATTTCAGAGCATGAAGAATACCTTAACTAGTCAGAAAAATTAACAATTGAACCAAATACCTTTTATGGTTGACTTCAGCTATCTGCACATAAACTGGCAAGCATATACTGCCAACAACAACAAAGTCCAGAGATTTCTAGACATTGTAATTGCCAATACAATTGGCCAAGTTGTCCCCCTACTTGCTAGAGTTGTTAATCTTTTTGATCTGGTTCCCACAATAATTTATCCCAGGTGTATCCTCTTACCATCTTGTTATCCCCTCCCTAGTCAGATATGACCATTTTGCTGTGATTTTCTCAAAGAAAAACATGCTGTATGGCCCATAATAACTCTTTTATATTCAGGGATTACTCAAAAACAGTTATGTACTATTTACTGATCTTACTGATATTCACAAATGGTGTAGCTCCCTAGCAAACCCTCTAACTGAGGCTGTTTCCTACTCCTATGAATTTTACTCCCTCTTGGATAGATGCAGTGGGGCATCCATACCAATTCAGTGTAAATGTAATGGCAAGTTTAAACCCATGTGGTGCAAGTGCCACATCAACAAATGTTATGAAAACTAGAAAAACCTCCCGTCCATCACTAAAAGATGCTTACTTTATCATTATAAAAGAAGAGTAAAATTGTTAAGTAAGTCTTATACTTAATGTT
The DNA here is from genome assembly GCF_019279795.1 of Protopterus annectens. Lineage (NCBI taxonomy): Eukaryota > Metazoa > Chordata > Ceratodontiformes > Protopteridae > Protopterus > Protopterus annectens. Next base: position 243,818,712 of record NC_056751.1, read on the forward strand.
AATAAGTATAAAGCCAGCTGTAAACTGAAGGTTGCAAGTAATTCAAAAGACAACCATAAAGCCTTCTTTAGTTACACTAGAAGGAAGTAACTAATAAATGAAATGGTACTTTTTGTTACCCTAAGGGCATTGCTAATACTGTTGTGGACAAATTGTTTCCCACTTCATTCCCTGATGATATCTCTGGATGTCTACTGAGAAGTGTAAAGTCCCATCTAACAAAACCTTTCCATCAGCTATTTAACCTGAGTCTGTACTGGTTATCTAACCAGTATATGGAGAATGGCAGTTGTGGTGTCCTTGCATAAAGATGGTACCTCACCCTACCCTGGGAATTCCAGGTCTATTATCCTCACTATTATTATTCACAAACGGTGGTGCAGCAGTTAGCATTTTCGCCTCAAAACAAGAGATTCTCCGGTTCAATTCTCGGCTGGAGCGTCTTCTGTGTGGAGTCTGCATGTCCTCCCCACGGTTGAGTGATGTTTAAAGACATGCAGGTAGGTGCGTGCGTAAATGGGTGTTCCTTCTTTGAAGGTTGGGCGTCGGGCTGGCACCTCGGCACCGTAAAAATCCACTGCCAATCATTAGCAGACTGGCGTTCCACTGTGGAGACCCCTAACAGGGAAAAGTTGAAAGGCATTTGTTTTTATTATAGGAGAACTAATAAACAATGATATGGATGACCATATATCTTTAGACACACACTATTTTGGCTTTGCAAAAGGCAGATAATGCCTGCACAACCTGGCTGAGTTCTTTAAAAAGGGTACTGAGGCCATGCATAAGGTATATACAGTCCTCACTAGTTATCTGGAACTTACCAGGGCCTTTGATGCTTTCCCTCATGCTGGGATTATTGGCAAACATTCCAAGCTCTACAATAACCCACATATAGTTCACTGCTTAGGTAACTGGCTGTCTGACAAAACCTGTATCATTAAGGTTGGACTGTTTGCTCTAGACAGAAGAATATCACTAATGACGTCTCTGTCTGGATTCCCTTTCTCTTTGGAATGTAATTCTCTGATATAAAAGCCGATATCAAGGGACTATGGCCAGCCAAGTTTGCTGATGATTGTAATCTGGGAGCAGTTATCAGATCCCATTTTGGTACTCAAATTCTCCAGTGAGCGTTCGTAATCATGGGCTTATCCTTAACACCAAGAAATGCAGCATGTTTTCCTTCGGTAAATCTGGCATCACTACTGCTTATCATGTAAGTAATATCCCACTTACATATGACACTGTCATCGAGGACTAACTCTCCTTCGATCACAATGTTTCTGTGTTGCTTAGAAAATCCTCCTATGTTGCACAACTTATGCTTTATGATATCTCCTGAAGTTCAAAAAAAGTTCAAGTCACACTTGATTCATCCCTTATGAGGTACATCATTGAATTTAATGCATCCTTTGGCATGTACATTGGTAAGCACCTAAACCAGCTTGAGAGATCTCAACATTATTTCACCAGAAAGATCTCGGGTCTCTGTATCCTTATCTACTCTTACAGACTAAAAATCCTTTTCCTCTTCTCAGTGTCCTTCAGAATCCTGAGGGGTTGCTTCTGTTTATACTTCAATGCAATCAATGACCCAGCAGCTTCTAAACTTCTTCACCTAAGTGGAACCAGTAATAAAGTAAATGCCATGCTAGAGACAGAAACCTATACTACAACATCAGTAACACCAGATAGCATAACACGTACCTCAGCAATTGTATCCCCATTTTTGGAATAGGTTGCCCTTAGCTATCAAGCACTACACTTCCCTAGCAACCTTTAAAACCATTTTGGATTTCTGAATGAGTGATTGAAAATTTTCACTGGGGATATTTGGAGAAAGCCTGCTTAATGGGGACATTTTAGTCTCCCACTGGTACTGGGTGATGTAGCTGAGCTTCTCAGTGATCTTCTTGGCAGTAAGTATAGTAAGAACCTCTGAACTTAGTAGTAGGGCTTTATATCTGAAAGTTATTTATGTAATTTGGTGTTGAGATTTGCAAATAATGCACAAATGTGCTAATTCTTCTTTTTTTGGTTAATTTGCATTATTGGTATGAATGTGACTCTCTGGAACATAGGTATTTAAGCTTTTGATGTTTAGGAGAGGAGAATGAGTGTGAGTTTGGATAAGCCCCATGTGGTTGTTTTGTTTTGGTCTAGGAAAATAAACCAATCATTTGGTGTACATATTAATTTTATTGTGATTTTATGTGAAAAAATAATATATTTGAAGGACTTTGTGATGTTGATTAATGTCAACAGACAGCCCTTTCATCGTTTGAAGTAGTATGCTGATGTTTTGTATGTCTCTGCACAGCTTGCTGTCAACTAGTAAGATGAATTTGTAACTGTCACAATAGGGCACTCTGGCAATATGGCTCTTTGCAAACATCTTTGTTTCCAGTACCTAGAGCCTTCCGAATACTGTCTATTGCAAAAATATTATTTTGTTTGACGGAATTTAGACAGAGGAAGGCATGGGCTGCTATTAGAAATGGACAGGGTGGAAGCTGTAATGCTTTTGTTTTTTTTTAAGTTAACTTTTAAATGCATAAGAAAGAAAGAAAACGTTTAAGTGTGCGTATGTGTGTGTGTCTGTGTGTGTGTGTTTGTGTGCATGTGTATTCCACAGTGAACTTTAGATACCTAAGCAGATTGTTTTTAAGTAATAAAATCATCAAAGAAAATTACTAAAATTTGCTTTAAGATGCTTTTGCTTTGTGTTTTCTCTGCCACCTTTTTATTCCCATACTTTGTCTGTAAATGTTTTACTTTGCTACACTAGTACATTAATCCTATCGCTACAGTAAATCAGCATTCCTTTTCTGGAGACGTGTAATCCTTTCAGTATACAGAATAGCTTCTACTCATATGCACAGATCACAAGAGCTCATATGTCAGTTGCTCAGGCTTAGTTTCTTGATTGTTCTGTTACTCATTCTTTTACTGTTCAAGACACATATAAGCAGGAAGTTGTTAGTACGTCTATGGTTAATACCTGATGTGGTCTCCCAGCCTTCTAGAGAAAGATGGAGACAAGCCTTACACTGCCTTTCAGTGATTTCTCTTTCCACTGAGATGCAGTGATTTCAAAATGAGAATTAAGTGTTGGGGGTGGGTATAACTGCATACCTCTCAACTGTCCAGATTTTCACAGAATGTCCAGATTTTTGCCTCATATTTTTGATACGTTCCTCATAAAATTTTGGATCTGATGCTGTCAATTTTCATTCATTCCTCAACGATTATGTCTGGATCTGATCCTCGGATCCGACTCTGCCGGTACTAGAGCTTGTGGCCAACTGAAACTCTCAAGCTCCTCCCTATCCATAATGCACCAACCCCTAACATACCCCAGATGTTGTTTGCCACTTTCACATATAGACTTGGTCAGCTTTGCTGTCGAGCATATTAACAGCTAAAACTTTTTATTCCCAAATCTCTTTTATACATATAATTGCATATTCTTGTTTACCATTGCTGGTAATATTTTCTCCTAAGCTGTAAAACCTTTCTCTTAGCCTAACTACCTTTTACACATCTGTGTTTTCTTTAATACCATTGTTGGTTCTTATTTATATCTTTTTCTGTTTTTCTTCTTCCTTACCCGAAAAAAAATAAATAAATACATATATCTATATTTTTTCTTTCTATTAGTTGCACTTTTTTGCCAGGATGTCTGAAAAAGGTTTTAAAAAGTGTAAAAAAATGCAGCGATAAGCTGCCTTATTCTGGTGCCCATGACCTTTGTGTCTACTGTTTGGGCCCAGACCATCTTAACTTTAATTGTGAGATATGTCAAAGTTTTAATCTGTGGGCTTTTGCGGATACAAGAAACAAATTAATATTAAAAAGATTTGCTGTGGATCTCTTTTTTTCAGAAGCCATATCTGGGGCTCACCCCCCTAAAACATCTTCTAAGGATGCTCCAAAAAGGTCCTCGAAGAAATCGGGTTGTCCCACTCCATCTTCTGTGGAGCCTCCTCTCAAAAAATGCTAATCGGATACAAAGCTGTCCGGTTTCAAGATGTCTTCTACATCTTTAGATCAGAGTACTTTGGCTCCAAAGATTCTTCCTCAGGTCTGATACTCCCCAACAATTGACTCAGTTCCTTCTAGAGTTCCATCTCCCTTCTTTGAGAGACAGCAATCCAAATCACTATCCATTGCTGCAGCTCGTTCTTCCAGGAGTCTCACAGAAGCCGACACTGATAGAATGATGAGGAAGTTTTTCTTGGCACAAATACAGATGGGGGTTCTTTTGGCTCCAACCTCTTCAGGTTAGGAAGCCTTAGCTAGATCTACCACTCCAGTAATGGCTCCTTCTCCAATCAAACACTTCGTTTTGGGCTGCTTGTATCCGGGTTTACGGAGACTGTCTATTTCAGATCCAACAGTACTAGTGTATTCTGATCTGAAGGTTTCTCTGAGTGCACAGGCTCTGACAAGTTCAAAGCAGAATGGCTCTCAGGGCTGTAGTGTCCTGGTGGAATTTGATATATTGGAGTTGACTCTGAAATTTTCGGAGCCATCTCTGCCCCTTGGGCCTTGGCCCTGGACAACTTGGCGCCGGCCTCTGCCTTGGTTGGATTGCCTTTGGGGCAGCCAGAGCCAGTGGGAAAGATTGGCTTTTCGGTTCCATCAGTTTTCTTCTCTGTGGGATGGTCTGCTTTTGAGGTAGTAGAGAGAGTTTTCTCTGCTTCAGCAGGACCAAGGGTACCTTGGATTTACCTTCTATGTCCCATGTGTATCTGTGCCAAGAGCCTTGACATTCAGCTCCACAGGCACAGCCAGTCCAACCCTCCATACTATCCAGCAGGGCATTACCCTCTCTTCTGACACTTCCCCGGAACATCCAATTGAGGAAGTATCCCTGAAGAGAAAGTGTAAAAGGAGGGCGTTAGATTCCCTTCAGGAATCTATCATGGAAGACACAGATTTTAATGAAGGGGAAGGTTCCCCCGCATCACCACCTGAAGACATCTGATTTGGAGACATTCTGGAGATCCTCAAGCAACAGGGTGGTTGATCTTCCCAAAATCCTTCTCCAGAGGAATCAGTGTTTCTGCAGGCATTTGGATCTGGCCCTTATACCTCCTGGGTAACTCCGGACACTGATGAGCTCATTGATTTGATCTCTCAGCAGGCATGGAAGGAACCAGATGTGGTTAAACCCATCCTCAAGAGACCAGACTGAATTCTGGCACCTCCAACAGGAAGGGAACACTGGAGCAAAGGTGTCCCTGTAGATGCCATGGTTGTGGCAGTGGCCATGAAGAAGGAACTTGCAGAACAAATAGAGAGTCTAGGGCTTTGGATATGTTTGAGAAGTGTGCCTATGCTTTACTGACTTTTGGTTTTAGATCGCTGAATTGCTTGGCACATTTAACAAGGTTACAAAGAGATTTGATTAAGGAGTTGTCAAATACTCTTTCAGGGTCCACTACTGTAGAGGCTGAAGCTACAGTAGCCTCACAGTTGGCAACCCTTCAATCCATCTCAAATTTGTTCATGAAGCTTATCTCTTATACAGCTGAGGGTACCTCAAGGGGAGCAGATTCAGAGATCTCAATAAGGAGCATGCCTGGATGCGCTTGTGTGATTTTGCAGAGCCCTTCAAGTCTTCTTTCATCAATGCTTCCTTTGACAGATCTTCCTTATTTGGCCTGAAACTGTAGGACATACTCTTCAGGCGTGAGAAGGATGGAAAGACTGTCTGCTAAAGGAGTACATTTTTTGACCCCCCCCCCCCCAAAGGACCTTTACTAGGAACCAACATGGGGGATGGAAAATGTGGTTCACAAAATCTCAAGATCCTTTCCAAAATCCATGTGGAGATGTTTCCCCCAGAGGCAGAGGGGGATATCTAATAGAAGACACCACCCATGCATCAGAGGTAGTCCACAAAACCAAGGGTCTAGAGATTCCTTCTCTTGGCAGACCTTACCAACTCCCCTGAAAGGAGGCCTGATTTATCCTCCTCTGGAGGCAATCGAGGGTCACTTATCCTTGAAGCAGAGAGCCTGGCTAAATATCACAAAAAACACTTGGGTGCAGAGAATTATTTCCAGAGGTTATATAATTCCCTTTTCCCTTCCACCTTCCACCTCCATCCTCTCAAATGTTTCCCGATCTTCCACCCAGTCAGAGGAAGGCAGCAGCACTAGAGACACAAATGCTGCTAGAAAAAAAGAGTCATCCAGGAAGCCCCACCGGACCTTAAAGGATCCAGAACTTACTATCCGGAACTTACTCAAGATTCTTTTTAGTGCCAAAGAAAACAGGGGACTGGAGGCTAATTTTTGATCTCAGCAACTTGAACAAGTCATTGACACTCAAAGTTTTGGATGGTCACAGTTTAGTCCACCCTGCCTTTTCTAGGCAAGGACAATTGGATGTGCTTGATAGACCTTCAAGATGTGTACTATCACATAAAAATGAACAGACAATCCAGGAATTTCTTATGGTTCCAGCTGGGAGCCAGTCATTTTCAGTAAAGACCTCTGCCCTTTGGTCTCACCACAGCCCCAGGGTGTTCACCAAATGCATAGCAGTAGTGGCAGCTCACTTGAGACTGCAGGGATGCCAGGTGTTTCCGTATTTAGATGACTGGCTCATTACTGCTCCAACTAGGCATCTACTCATAATATCAAGAGACCAGGTACTCCAATCTTGCTGCCTTCTGGGAATTGCAATAAACTACAACAAATCTCAGCTGCATCCCTCGCAAACACTGGAATTCTTTGGAGCTCATTTCAATTCAGTATCTGCGACAGCCTCACTTCTCCATCACAGAGCTCAAACTTTAAGATTCCAGGTTGCAAAAATTTTTTCACAACACCAAAATTTCATCCTGATTAATTCTTCAAGCTTTGGGTCAGTGTTAGCAGCCATAATTCTTGTTCCCCTGGCAAGATATCATATGAGAATTTTTCAATGGATGCTAACATCCCAGTGGTCAAGTCTATATCAGAGGATGTCAGTTCAAATAAGGATCACACAGACATGTAAGAAGTACTTTTGGTGGTGGATAAGCTCACATTAGCTTTTACAAGGCTGTCTGTTCATTCTCCCTCAACCCAAAGCCATAGTCACCACGGACGCTTCCCAGATTGGATGGGGGGGCACTTCATGGGGAAAACAGTCCAAGGCACTTGATCTTCTGAAGAGGCCAATTTGCATATAAATGTTTTGGAGATGAGAGCAGTGCTTTTAGCATTGCAAGCCTTTCAGGATGATGTACCTCTGGGAACAACTGAAATCCAAACAGACAATAGGTCAGTAGTCTGGGACTTCAACAAACAAGGACATTTTTAATGAGAGCTAGCTCCTCTACCATTAAAGTTTAATTGACAGCAGTCTCTAACTTTCATATAGGAGTTAACAATTCTTTCCTAGCTTCTACTAAGATATGTAAAGCCTTTCTAAGATGTACTATTTTACTTAGACCACCTTATAAAGTTCCTACTCCTCCATGGGATTTATACATTGTTCTGCAGGCCTTAATCCATTCCCCCTTTGAACCAGCTGGAAAATGTGATCTTAAATTTTTGACTTGGACAACCTTATTTTTAGTGGCTATTACTTCTGCCAGGATAATTTCAGAACTTCAAGCTTTGTCCTCTAAACCTCCTTACCTGATTTTCCATAAGAATATGGTGACATTAAGAACCAGCCCTTTCTTCCTTCCTGAGGTGGTGTCAGAATTCAGTATCAATCAGTCTATTTTCTTCCAAAAATTCAAAAACAAAATAAAACAAAAACATGTTATACTTACTAGATGGTCAAAGACAGCTATGTTTCTACTTACACAGAGCAAAATACATTAGAAAGTTGATCATTTATATCCTTTGCAGATAACAAGTTTGGCAAGTCTGTAAAAAAGTGACATTGGCAAGCTGGATTACGAACTTCATAGACTTTGTCTATAATAAATCAAGGACTTCATTACCAAAACCTTTAAAAGCTTACTGTGCAAGATCTATGGCAAAGTTGTCAGTATTTTTATCCATCCATTCCATGGATGACATGTGTGCTAATCCTTATACTTTTATTACTGATTACAAATTGGATCTGGTCTCAAGGGGAAGAGCAGTTTTTGGTTCAACCATGCTCAGGAATATCCTTCCTTAGAGTCCACCTGGGATATAAGGTAGCTGTGGACTCTGTCCCAGTCGTTGAGAAATGAATGAAAATTGACAAAATCAGGTAAAGAAGTTATGTACTTCCCATAAAATTCCATTTGTGTTGTCCATTTTCATTCTTCCTCAGCTTCCCACCTGCCAAGCCTTGACCTTTATCATCATGGACTTCTGGAAGAATGAGATGCTATTAAGACATCACCGTGTCTTGTATGAAGCTCCAGGTACTGGTTTCCTTTGTTAGGAACATTATTCAAATGGTTACTATTTATGTCATCTAACAAACAAGATCTGGGATATGTTAGGGGTTGGTGCATTATGGGTAAAGAGGAGCTTGAGAGTTTCAGTTGGCCACGAACTATAGTATTGGCTGAGTCGGATTCGAAGATCAGCTCTAGACCCAATGAGTGAGGAAGAATGAAAATGAACAACACAGATGGAATGTTAGGGTAAGTACATAACCTTTTTTTCTGGCAAATCACTAGCAAATTATTGAGTATTGGAGACCAAAAAAATGATAGACATTTGAGTTTCAAAATTCATACCCTTCAGAAAATCCATGTTAATGTAAAACCTGTTAGTCCATCAACTTTCTAAGTTTGTAAGAGCAATATTTTAAAATTGTCCCTATTTTGGGGCCTTTGTCCCCCATTATTTATGGCTTTGTCCAGATTTCTTACCTTAAGTGGTTGAGAGTTATGGCATAAGGTGTCTTGTCCTCCCTGTAAAACAGTTCTCTAAAAATGTAGCACTTGTTCATATCATTAACAAGCTCAAGTACTTGATACATGTGTTGATAAGTACTCAAGCTTGTGCAGTGAGATGAAGCATAGCTGAACAATTGTGTTATGAGCTCAGGTTACATAAGAAGATGTAGAAAAAGCACCCAGAGCTAAGACTGATTTCCATGTCTCTCACAGTACTTGCCCATTACCTCCAAATATTTAGATTAGTAAATCAGAGTAGCAAAGGTTATAAGTATAGGAAAAGTACAGTTGTAGGAGTATACTCACTACAACAGGAAAGGATAAAATAATACAGCTGTTTTGTAAAGTGTGGGTTATAGAAGGGAGTACATTGTATAACTCGTTCTTCTTCTTTGGTGCCTGGTGAGTAAACATCAGAGCTTGTCATCACGGTACATGTGTTTTATTAAGAAGTCACAAAGTCTAGACTAAAGTAAGTATATTAATCATAACTCTAACTGTGACAAAAGGAGATACTGCCAGCCCAGCTATCTGGAGTTTTGTAAATAATTATATGTCATTTGTGAATATTAACGTGATTTATATAGAAGTGTATCAAAAGGAAGATACTGCCAGCATAGCTGTCTGGAATTTTGTAAATGGTTATGTCTCATTTGTGAATGTCAACATGCTTCAAGTAAGATACTTGTGTTACAGATGTATTAGAACTGTATGTCATACTGTACAGACGTGTTCTGAAGAGCTATTTTCTAAAGTACTGAGCAGAAATGTATATACACTATTGTAACTGTTTAGGTGTATATATTTTTTAACAATGGAAACTGCAACACGAGTCAGAAGAATAGCTGAGATTGAGTTACTTTATGGCTGGGCAATAAAAAGAGATGTTATCTTTCAGTGTCAGTGCAACAGGAGACATAATGTCTAGAACTAGAAGTTTTTTTATTGTCTTAAATGTGGAGGAATGTAAATTATATTACGACTTCCACCATTTGCCTTAGATCTAAGAAGAGCCCTTGTTTATGTATTTTCACAGGTAGATGCTAAACGTTGTTGTTTTTGAGCTTGGGAACTAAAGTCAGATGACAAGAAATTATGTCATTCTGCAAGTGTGCCAGCAGTAATAATTGGGATATTAATTTAAGAACTCTGTGAGAGAGAGACTGGGCATTTTGTATTTTGTCTTTGACCTGACAAGAATATCCACTCACCACATCTGCCTGCTTGTCTGTAAGTAAGTTAAGTAGGGTACAGTAATTTCTCTTAAATTCAGTCAAAAATATAGTGAAGTATACAAGAAAACCACAAAAGACCAGTGACCAAAATTTGTAGTATATCCAAAGTTGTTTAATCTACTTGACGTCTCAGCAAACTGCCTTCAAAGAGTAAAATCAATATACAAATGCCTGTCTATATATACACACCTAAAAATCAGTTACACAGCAATTGTTCAATTAAAAAAGCAATTGTCCAATAAAACAATTAATGTACAAAAAAACACCAGTTTAACTCCATGTTTAAACCACCAGGAAATAAAGTATTAAGTTTTAAAATATATACAGATTCGTTATACAACTGATGTTTTATGTCCCTAATCCCATAATTATAACATTTAATGTCGCTTGTAAACCAGTAACATCACCTCCATGTGCTGCATTAAAATGCTCTGCAGCTGAACTCTCTTTTTTATTTTTTAAAATGTCCCTCACATGTTCTCTTAATCTTACCTTAAATGCCCTCTTACTTTCTCCCACATAAAACTTATTGCAGGGACATCTGAGGGCATAAATGATGCCCAAAGTTTCACAGTTGAATCTCCTTCACATTAAATTTTACACCATTGATATTTATAAAGCTCACAACTATGCATTTACACACTTTGCATTTGCCACAAGGTTTAGTTCCATATATAATGGGATTTGGCACAAGGTTCAAAGGGGGGCATATATCTACTTGTGACACCCGTGCCCCAGCCCAGAAATCAAGGAGCCTCAACCCTCACCACTAACACCAGAGAAGGTGTCTGATATATGAGGAAAGGACAACAAATATGCACAGTAAAGTGCAATTTCCCTTAAGAGCACACAGAGATCACAGTCAGTCTGGGGCTGGTTGCTCCTTTGCTCTCCAGATCCTCAATAAGACTCCCCATTGGCACATCTATAGGGTCCAGTTCTCAGCTTAGCTGGGCAAGCTAAAATCTCCAGCACCCTCTCTGTCCAACCAGTGCTTTGTGTCCCTGCCCAATTAGCTGACACACACACTTTGAGATAAGTTTACACAACCACACAAACACTCCTGGGGAAGGCTGGCACAGGTTCTCCAGCTGTGCCCCCTTTACCCAGACTATACGGTAGTAATTAATGCCACCACCCAGCTAATATTTATCAGCTACTCAAAGGCCCTTAAAAGGGTGTCCAATTATTACTGTGCAATATTATTATGCAATTGGTAGATGTGACTAAACAGTCTCAAGACTTATTAGAGTGACTTGGTACAGGATCCAGGATCCTTATATACATGCAAATGTACTCTAGAGCTTAACTTATCTCTACACAAATCAGCCAAAGTTAAAAGGTTTTAAAATATTTAATAATAAATAATTAAAACCACAAGACAATACTTTCTACTACACAGTCAGTGCTAGTCAAGATTTCAGAGATCACACAGAAATACTTAAAATAATTCAGTAGTACAGTTCTGACATCACAGAAAAACACTTGGTCTATTTTTTTCAAGCTATCACTAAAAGAAAACACAAGGCTAAGATAACTTACATGTGAGCAAGAGGCAGTGCTGAGAGTTGGAAGATCCAGACAAAAATGCTTAATGCCTTCTGATTCTCTCTGTTTAAATTGCTGTTGCAGTTCTGATAAACATTACATCATCTTTTTACACTTTCCTAGTGTTTCCAGGTTACACATTAACTGCATTTACATTCTTAACATCTCCCCTTTGTTATCTTGGAAGCTGGTCAGGAACAGAGCAATAAAAATACATTTGCATGTTTAAATCTAGCAATTTAACTTTTGGTTAAAACAATAGAAAGACTTTCTTCATCTAGACTTTTCGGCACCACTGCTACTTCAAAGGGTCACCGCATGCTTTACTTTGGACAGTAGAGTGCACTGTTGTCACATTTATTTCCAGTTCCACATGTAACAGTATTTCCTTACATTTAAGACAACAAGCCTGTAGTTTACATTCATATTTACATATGATAGAATTATCTACACAATTCTATCTGACTAGGCTGGCAGCCTTCACCCTTCTCTACTAGACTTCACACTACTTCTAACAAGAACATTCTTTATATTTCTACCTATATTATAAGACATTTTGGGAGACTTATTCCCATTGTGAAACATCTTATAGTGAAGTATAGTTTAGATGTTTTTTTTTTATTTATTTGAGACTGTCCTGCAATGCTGTTAAACATTCCCTGTGATTTTGTATTCTGATGTAACTGTGATTTACTGAGTATTTTCTTGTTCTTTTATTATTTATAATTAAATATATTTAAACCTTTCATTGTGGCTGATATTTATGAGACATATTTAAGTTCTGAGAGTACTTGCATATTCATTTGATGACACTGTGGGCCATGTCTAATAGCCTCGCTCTTGGTCAAACTACCATTTAGAGTAATAGTATCATTACACAGTAAGATTGGACACCCTTTGTTAAGGGCCGTAGAGTAGCTGATAAGGAGTGGCTGGTGGCAGTCAAAACTACCTTATAGTTTTGGCAGAAGGGGGCATAACTAGTAAACCTGTGCCAGCCCTTCCCAGGTGTGTGTGTGTGTGTGTGTGTGTGTGTGTGTGTGTGTGTGTGTGTGTGTGTGTGTGTGTGTGTGTGTGTGTAAATCAAATCTCAGAGTGTGTGTGTCAGCTACTTTGGCAGGGACACGAAGCCCTGGTTGGACAGAGAGGGTGCTGGAGGTCTTGGCTTGGCCACTCAGCTGAGATCTCAACTCCATAGCTGTGCCAGTGGGGAGTCTTATTGGGGATCTGGAGAAAGGGGGAGAAACCAGCCCTTGACTTACTGTGGTCTCTGTGTGCTGTTAAGGGAAATTGCACTTTACTGTGTGTGTGTACTTATCATCCTCCCAGTGTATGGCCCCCACTGTTGCCAGTGGTGAGGATTGAAGCTCCTTGATAACTGGGCCAGTGCTGGGGAGTCACATATATTAGTTGGCAGTGGTGGGATATCCACATCCCATATATTGTTGGGCAGTGATGGGATGGGATGTCCACATCACATATATTGGTTGGCAGTGGTGGGATATCCATATATTAGGATTCAGTGGTGTGGATATTGAATTGCAGTAGCCTGTAAACAGTGGTTACTAGGGAAGGTGTTTGTACTCAGTCAGTTACAGAGTGAGCATTCAGAAATACATATCACAATAATTTTTTTTTTTTTTTTTAGATTAGTTAGTCAGGGAGAGCAGGCAAGGATGCCAGCAGAGGAGTATGGCAAGCTGACAAGGAGCCAGCTGGCTGTGATGTGCCAAGACAAAGGACTGGTGCATGCCAACCTGGCTAAAGCAGAGATGGTTGCAGCCTTAGTCACAGCTGCAAAACAGAATAGCAACCAGGAGGACAGTCAGACTGGCCTTAGGAATGTACAATTCTCAGAAAATGGACAGTTCAACCTTTCCACAGAGGACTTAAAAATCCATCTGGAGTTAAAAAGACTTGAAGTGGAGGCCAAGCATTTGGAAATAGAAGCAGCAGAGAGACTGAGCCATCTGGATGCTGAGTAAAATGAGAAACTGTGATGTCTGGAAGCTGAGGAGAATGAGAGGCAGAGGCAGTATGAGAAGGAGATGCTGACTCTTCTCCAGAGTCATGGAGGTAAGGGGGAAGGGTGTAACTGAACCCCAGAAGCAACATGTCAGTAAATGTCTTCCACAATTTACAGAGGGGAATAATTTTGATAGTTTCAGTCATATGTTTGAAAGGGTATGTAAACAGTATAATGTTGACCAAGGGCTCTGGGTACGGTTCCTGACCCCCTTACTCCATGGTAACGCTGTAACTGCTTTTTCTAAATTGTCTGATACTGACTGCTTAAATTATAATACTGTTAAAAATTATCTGCTAGAGTGTTTTAAGTTAACACCTGAAGCTTATAGGAAAAGGTTTTGTGAGCATAGATGCAAGGCAGATGAAAGTGTATGTGAATATATTGCTGAGTTAAGCACTTATTTTCATAGATGGGTGAGTGGGTGACAGATCACCACTTTTGAAGGGCTGGAAGACCTTTTGGTGAGGGAACAAGCCCTTAGCACTTTGCCTGAGGACATGAGAGTCTGGTTAGCTGATAGGCAATACAGTACAGCAGATGAGTTGGGGGAAAAGAGAGACCTATACCTAGCAAGCAGGGCATCACTGCACAGGAAAGGGATACCCAGTGCTGCTCGTGCATCTAAGGGAACCCTTGGTGGGCAGCCTAATCTGCCCCAATAGAGTCTGCCAGTACCAGGGGAAGCCACTAGTCCAGGTACATGTCCAAGACCAAGGGTTATATGTTTTAAATGCAACCAGTGGGTCCATATAGCATATAGATGGCCACAGAGGCAAGGTGGGGAACAAAAGGTGGGAGAGCCAGTAAGTGGGAATGACAGAATGCCAGCAGTAAGTTGTCTGGAGACAACAAGAGTGCCAAACTACCACAAGAGGTTATATCTTATCTTAGTAAATGGGAAAGAGGCCACTGCTAAGAGCGATACACCTTCTGACCTAACCATTGTGAAGCCTGCAGTGGTTAAAGAGGAGCACTACTTGCTTGGGCAGTCTACTCCCATCAGAGCTTTAGGAGGGACCCTATTCCAAATACCTTTGGCTACGGTTCATCTTGACTGGGAGGGTGGAAAAGGAAGCCAGCAAGTTGGTGTATTTGAGGATATTCCTGCAGATGTCCTGATAGGGAATTATTTTGATAATGCAGTAACTTGTGTGCATGCAGTTACATGCAGTCAGGCTTGGAGACAAGCTGTGTATCTGGTAGCCTGGGGGCCACCCAAACAGACTGCAGACATGAAGCCAGGACTGGTGTGGTTACTTCAGAGAGGGAGCTACCCTGTAGCAGTGAGATGAAGGTGAGCCACAGCTGCTTGTAGGTACTGGTGTTCCCTTGGACAGAGTGACTGCAAGGCAGAGGTGAGTAGTAGTACCCAAGCTGATAGTGAGGCACCGCTATCAGAGAATACCAAACTTTCTCTGGAATAGGAGCTGGGAAGGGTTACAAAGAGAGAGTGGAGACAGGCTTAGCTCTCAGACCGTGCATTATGAGGCCTGAGGGAGGTAGCAAGTAAGGCACTTGATTGTCAAGGAAAAGGGGAATCTGTATACTGGGACAAAGAGTTACTGTACAGAGAGTGGACCCCTGAGAGAGGGCTAGAGAGGGAGAGAATACAGCAGTTGGTAGGGCCCAGAGCCTGCCATCTGACACTACTAGCCATAGCCCATAACATTCCCTTTGGAAGTCATATGGGCATAAAGTGTACCAAGAGACACATTATGCAGAAATGTTATTGGCCTGGGATTTCCAGAGATGTAAGAGAGTACTTCAGGACCTGTGAGCAGTGCCTAAAGGTAAGCAAGGCAGGATACAAGGTGAAAGCTCCTTTGATGCCTTTACCTGTGATTGAGGAGTAGTTTCAGAGGGTAGCTATGGATATTGTGGGACCTCTGAGTACCCCAGGCTCCACAAGGAAAAAGTATACCCTAGTGGTAGTAGATTATGCTACCAGATACCCTGAGGCAGTGACTCTGTGCTCCATTGAGGCAGAAAAGATGGCAAATGCTTTGTTAGAGATTTTCAGCAGGGTAGGTTTCCCAAAAGAAATACTAACTGACAGAGGTGCCAATTTCATGTCAGACCTGCTGGCTTTTCTGTGGAAGCACTGTGGGGTGAAGTACCTAAACATCACCCCCTACTATCTCCAGACTAATGGTCTTGTTGAGAGGTTAAACTCTACACTCAAGACCATGCTATAGGCATTTGCAGACCAGTTTAAGAGGGAGTGGGACAAATATTTGCCCCATCTGTTGTTTGCTTACAGGGAAGTGTCGCAGAAATCCACAGTTTTTTCACCTTTTAAGTTACTGTATGGGCATAGGGTGAGGGGACCTCTAGATTTTATTTGTGGTGAGTGGGAGGGTGAGTCTGAATCCCACAAGGCACCTGTTGTGGCATATGTCCTGAACCTCATGACAAGGCTCAGGGAACTCATGAACTCATGGGCTTGGCCTAGGAGAATTTGGCAGAAGCCTAACAGCAGAAAAGGTATGGTATGACAGGAATGCTCGAGCTAGAGAGTATGCTGTGGGGCGACAGGTTATGGTTCTCATTCCCTGTCAGACACAACAAGCTGCAGGCAGCTTGGGAGGGACCCTTCAAAGTGGTAAGGAAGGTAAGTGATGTTAACTACATGGTAGAACTGCTAAGCAGGAGGTAGGGGCATAAATTTTATCATGTTTAACTTGATGAAACCTTACCATGATAGAGAGACCCTTGTCCTGAGTATTTGCAGTGGATGGCAGGAGGAGTTTGAGGGGGATCTGGTAACTGATCTCCTCAGTGAGGCTTGGACTGACACCTCAGTGGAAGGGGTAGCAATGTTCCAGCAGTTATCCCCTTCCCAGGTTCAAGAAATCTAAGCAGTGTTACAGGAGTTTGGGGACATGTTCACTGGGAAACCAGGGTGCACCCACCTGGTGCAGCACCATGTGGATACAGGAACCCAAAGACCTATTAAGCAGCCCCTTATAGGGTGCCTGAGATGGTCAAATAGACTCTGAGGGAGGAGGTGCAGGGAATGTTGGAATTAGAGGTAATCCAGGAGTCCAGCAGTCCCTGGGTCTCCACAGTGATGCTGATATCAAAAAAGGATGGCAGCACCAGGTTCTTCATGGACTACAGGAAATTAAATAGTCACCCAGAGTCGGATGCTTACCCCATGCCTAGGACAGATAAAGCCCTAGAGCAGCTGGATGGGGATAATTATCTTACAACTACCGATCTTACCAAGGGCTACTGGCAGGTGCCCTTGACTCCCAGTGCTAGACAGAGGTCAGCCATTGTGACTCCTTTCAGCTTGTATGAGTTCAAGAAGATGCCATTTGGGATGAATAATGCCCCAGCGACTTTTCAGAGGCTGGTAAATCATATGTTCTTCGTGTTCAACTGTTGCAGTCATTACATTTGGGTAATCCTGCTGGCAGGTTGCCCTCATTCGGCCTGAATTTCAAAGTCTTGGGTCCTGTGTCGGCTGCTGTTGCCCCTTCCCTGACGTCAGGGGTATAAAAGAAGCAGCTGACGCCATTTTATTCAGTCTTTCTTGCCACGCAGTGCCCGAAACAGAAGCAGTTCGCAAGTGCCGGTTGGCCGACTACTGAGATTTTCGTGTTCAAGTTTCAGACCCAAAGTCTTCAATAAAGCTAAGTACCCCGTTGGGGAAACTTTTTTCTTGCTCCAGACCGATGTCAGAAAAAGTTAATAATTGTATTTCTTGTGGAAAGCAAATACCTCATAATGACACTATTCCATCAGATGGGTCCGGAGCCGCTCAGCAGGCACCAGCTTCTGAGGGTGTATTCAGACCTAAACATCTTTACATTACACCGACTACAGCTTCAAAGGCAAAGACTAAAGCACCTTCTAAAGCAAAGAAACAAACTCAAGAGCCATGTGGCCAGGCCTCTATGCCCAAAAAACAGATGCTCAAAATGGCCGAAGACTTGATTACCTTGATCAGGGGTCCCCCCCCCCCCCACCAGATAGAAGGCCTAGGCAAGAGACTGACTATGACTCTTCAGATCAGGTTTCTATTTCTTCTGATTCCTCCTCTGATCAAGAATATTCTCTTCCTCCCTATGAGGATTCTGATGCTGAAGAATCTATACCTTCAGCTTCTCCTCCAGAGGACTATTCTTTTGGGGAAACCTTGCATACCATGAGGGAGCATTTCCACTGGGAGAGCCAAGATTTTTCAGAATCTAAAAAGGATTTCCTTTTACTACCTCAACACAGGCCTCTAGCCATTCCACCTGTGTTAGACATTGTAGATGATGTGTTTTCGGAGTCTAGTTTGACCCCTGACTCCTTACCTCCAGCTCCTGTTAAGCCTGACAGATATTACAGGGTTCCTGACTCTCATAAATTCCTTTTTAAAAACCCTGCTGCTGACCCTGAAACTATTTCACAGGATCCCAAAGGAGTTAAGGCTTTCGCTGCAAAAAACCCTACCCCCTCTGACAGGGATTCTAGGGCACTGGATAGATGGGGAAAAAGGTTTACACATCTGCTACCTTGGTTATAAGGGCCTTAAACTGTCAGTTTCATATGCTCAAATATCAGCAACATGTCATGGCATTGCTTAAACAGAAAATGTTGTTAAACTCTGAATGTGCAGAAAACAAGGAAATGCAGGATTTATTGCATGCAGCTGAACAAGCTGGAAAGCATACTTTGCAATGTGGTTTTGATTCTTTGGAGGCCTCCTGCAGGACCGCAGTTACGGGTTCTGTAATTAGGAGGCATGCTTGGTTAAAGGAACAAAATCTGCCTGATCATATTAAAGTTAAATTATTAGATGCACCTTTATAGCATGATACTTTGTTTGGTGTTAAGGCAGAAGAGGTGTTAAAGAAAATGGAGGACAAAGCTAAATCTATGCAAACTGTCAAAGATTTTTTACAAGTACAGCCACCTAGGTTTAGTAGACACTGGCCTACAAAGAATTGGTCCTTTCCTGTGCCAGACAGACCTCAAAGGGGCAGATCCAGACGCCCTACAGGCAGATCCCAGGCGCAAGGTTCATACAGGTCAAAGCTATGGGGTGCTTCTACCTCCAAAGTTGGAGAAGACAAATCACAGCCATACAGGAAGCAGTCCCAATGACTTCCCCCTGCTGGCACCAAGCACTTATGCCCTGGCAGCACCCTTAGGGGGAAAATTAGCACTTTTTTCTCAAAATTGGCACATTATAACCCAGGACAAGTGGGTTCTAAATATAGTGTCACAAGGCTACAAGTTCCATTTCCATGCCCTGCCAAAGGCAAACGGCTGGCCATATCTCCCAAAAACTCAATGGGCAGAGGCCCAAAAACAAGTCTCATCCCTCATGGACATGGGGGCCATTCAACAAGTACCAGAGCAAGAACAGGGACAAGGATTTTACTTAAGACTGTTCTTGGTAACCAGAAAGGACAAGGCCTGGAGACCAATACTGGACCTATCTATTCTGAACACATCCTAGATATACCAAAATTCAAAATGTTGACTTTGCAGCAGCTTCTGCCCATGCTGGGCAAGAATGCTTGGCTTGTGACTTTAGACCTAAAAGAGGCATACCTGCATGTCCCAATCAGACAATTACGCAGAAGATACCTCGGATTCAAGGCTGGCTCAATGCATTACCAATTCTCTGCACTGCCCTTTGGCTTATCTACTGCGCTCAGGGTCTTTACAGAGTGCCTGGCACCAGTAATTGCATTCTGCAGACAAAGAGGAATACAAATATATCCTTACTTGGACGACTGTCTAATTCAAGCAGAGAACAAGGACATTCTTCTACAGCATCTGGCATTTGTGAAAAGAATTCTAACATGCCTAGGGTACACAGTCAACGAAAAGAAATCAAAACTAGTACCCTCTCAAGAGATAATATTCATGGGTGCAAGCTTAAATATAACTGCCCAGATGGCTTATCTCACTTCAGACAAACAAAGGCAACTGACTACCTATTTCAAAATGTTGGCAACAAAGGCCCAGTTATCTGCAAGAAAAATTCTGCAGGCTTTGGGCTTCATGGCATCCTGCATCTTACTAATTCCATATGCAAGACTGCATATGAGGAAACTTCAATGGTACCTAAAAAGTGTTTGGACTCAACATTGCCACAGCCTGGAAACAATGATTACTCTCATTCCCTGCCTGCAACAGGAGTTTCGATGGTGGGCGAAGGCTTGTCACCAGAACAAGGGACGGTCATTCACATTACCCCCAGCCAGGCAAACACTAAAACAGATGCTTCAGATTATGCCTGGGGGGCCCACATGGCAGGAAGATGCATTCAGGGCACATGGTCCTCAAACCAAAAGCATCTACATATCAATCAAAAGGAGATGCTAGCTGTTCAAAATGCCCTGACAGCCTTCAAGGACCTACTTCATCCGGGACAACTACTGATAAAGACAGACAACACCACGGTCATGTGGTATATAAACAAGCAGGGGGGCACACATTCTTACCCCCTTTGCAGACTAACCATGACTTTGTGGGACACAGCATTGACTTACCAAGTACATCTGCAGGCACAATTCCTGCCAGGAAAGGGAAATACTCTGGCAGACGAACTAAGCAAAAACCTCATGGATCCCCACGAGTGGCAGCTGGATCCAGAAGTCTTCAACATGATAACAAGGAAATGGGGATGCCCGGACATAGATCTATTTGCCTCCCCTCACAACTATCAACTAAAAAGATTTTGCACAAGGACTTATCACAGACAAGCATTGAAAGTGGACGCCCTATCTTTCAGCTGGAAAAACCTGTCAGTATATGCCTTTCCTCCACTACCTCTCCTCCCCAAGGTACTCCTAAAGGTCAGACAGGAAAAGCCAAAGATGATACTGATTGCCCCAGACTGGCCCCGCCAGTACTGGTATCCAATCCTAAGGAACTTTTATGCTGGAAAATGGAAGATTCTGTGTTTGGAACCAGGCACAAGGAACTGATACAGCTGTTCCAAATATTCCTCAGATTTTGCAATACTTAACTGAGATGCTGGACAAAGGCCTATCTTTTTCATCAATTAAAATTCATGCCTCTGCCATTTCAGCTCATTACAATACAGAGCCACCAATCTTTTCTCATCCTTTATTAAAGCAGTACCTCAGAGGAGCCAAAAACTTAAGGCCTCCAAGCAGATCACCAGTGCCTGCACGGGATCTCAACTTTGTCTTGGAAAAACTCACCCTGCCACCTTTTGAGCCAGCTGCTACTGCTGACATAAAGTTTTTATCTTGGAAAACAGCTCTGCTCCTAGCAGTAACTTCTGCAAGATAGGTTTCAGAGCTGCAGGCACTCATGGCTGTAGAACCTTTTATCATGTTTTATCCAGACATGGTCTCTATGAGGACAAACCCAACATTTATGCCTAAGGTGGTGTCCAGTGTGGCTCTTAACCAAGCCATTCATCTGCCAACTTTTTATCCAAATCCACAGAACAAGGGGGAGAGAATTCTGCATTCTTTGGATGTACACAGACAACTTAGATTCTACTTGGACAGAACCAAAGTTTTCAGGAAGACAGAGCAAATACTAGTGGCATATGCTGCAGGATCACAAGGAAAGGCTATCTCAAATCAGACTATTTTAAAGTGGATAAGCCACTGCATTCGTTTCTGCTGTTTACACCATGGCAAGCCAGTGCCTAAGGGCATTAGGCCACATTCAACCAGAGCTGCAGCCACTTCAGCAGCCTTTCTCAGGGGAGTACCAACCAAAGACATATCAGAGGCTGCTACTTGGAGTTCAGTGCACACCTTTACAAAGCACTATCATCTGCCACTCTACTCTAAATCCTGGGCAGGTTTTGCCACTGCAGTTCTGCAGGGCCTCATAGCCACTCCTAATGCTGTTTAGTTCCAGCCACCCAACCATAGCTTTGGGACTCTACCCAAATGTAATGACTGCAACAATGAAACACGAAGAACATAGTACAGTAGATGTTCGAGTGTATTCACTGTTGCAGTCCAGGTTACCCACCCGCCATCCCCCCTTTTTTCTGCTGGAACTTTTCTTTCCTTCTCTGATTTATGCAACCTATGTGGTGTATTTGCTTGTAGATGAAGGTAAAGTTTATACTGGTGTATGTATTTTTATATATATATATATATATATATATATATATATAAATTTTGGCTACCCTTTTAGGGGGCACCTGACATCTGGGGCAAGGAAAACTGAAGAAAATGGCATTGGCTGCTTCTTTTATACCCCTGATGACCTGAAGTTAGGGAAGGGGCGACAGCAGCTGACGCAGGACCCAAGACTTTGAAATTCAGGCCGACTGAGGGCAACCTGCCAGCAGGATTACCCAAATGTAATGACTGCAACAGTGAATACATTTGAACATCTACATTTATGGTAAGTGTACACAGCTGTACTTTCCTGGCAGGAGCAGGAAATTTCACCCTGCTCACCTGGATGATATTGTCATCTACATCCATTCCTGACAAGAGCACCTTCAGCATGTCAGGGACGTGCTGGGCAGACTACAGAGGGCAGGGTTGATCATTAAGCCCAGTAAATGTCAAGTGGGTATGGCAGAGGTCTCCTACCTGGGACATAGGGTGGGGAAGTGTTAAGATCAGGCCATAACCTGCCAAAGTGGAAGCCATTCAGGCATGGCCTGCCCCTGTTACCAAAAAGCAGGTGAGGGGATTCATAGGGACAGCAGGGTACTACAGAAAGTCTGTCTCCAATATAGTACCATAGCTGCTCCCCTCACAGACCTGACAAGGAAAAACAGACCAGATAAAGAAGTGTGGACCCCAGCATGTAAGCAGTCATTCCAGAAACTTAAAGGAGCTTCGGGAGGACCCCCTGTGTTAGCCAGTCCAGATTGCACCAAACAATTTGTTGTGCAGGCTGATGCTTTAAACCATGGGCTGGGGGCGTTAATCAGCCAGGTTTCCTCAAAGGGAGAAGAGCACCCAGTGGTATATCTCAGCCCTAGGCTCCAACCCAGGGAGGAATGCAATGCAGCTATAGAAAAGGAATGTCTAGCCATAGTGTGGGAACTGCAGAAACTTCAGCCTAATCTGTATGGAAGGAAATTCACTGTAGTTACAGACCACAATCCCTTAACATAGCTACATCAAGCTAGCCAGCAAAATGCCAAGTTACAAAGGTGGAGCCTAGGCTTGCAGGCATATGATATGACAGTGCAGCACAGCAGTGGAGTTAGCAATGCCAATGCAGATGGGCTGTCAAGACAGGCTATGGGGTAAGGTATTCCCAGATAGGCTCAACCCTCTCAAGCAACGTTTCTCAAGGGTCACTTGAAAAACTAGCTTGAGTCTTGGGGGGGGGGGGTGTGACAAAATGAGATATTGCCAGCCCAGCTATCTGGAGTTTTCTAAGTAATTGTATGCCACTTGTGAATATTAACATGATTTATATAGAAGTGTAACAAAGGGGAGATACTGCCAGCACAGCTGTCTGGAATTTTGTAAATGGGTTTTGTGTCATTTGTGAATGTCAGCATGCTTCAAGTAAGATGCTTGTGTTACAGATGTATTAGAACTGTATGTCATATTGTACAGTCCTGTGCTAAAGAGATATTTTGTAAAGTACTGAGCAGAAATGTATATACACTATTGTAACTGTTTAGATGTATATAGCACAAGAAGTTAACTTCAGAAGAATAGTTGAGATTGAGTTACTTTATGGCTGAACTGAAGTTGTTGTTTTCATTTAACTCGGTCTGAGGGGGGAGGAGGGAGACGGGGTATTATGGGTAAGGAAGGAACTTGGAGCTTGGATCTGATGCTAGAAAATGCATCCGAGTCAGATCTGTGCCGGATCTGAGTTCCCACAGATTGAAGACAAATGAAAAGCACTAACTCAGATGGAATGTTATGGTGAGTACATAACTTCTTTTTTCAGTGCAAATGGAGACATAATGTCTAGAACTAGACAATTTTGTATTGTCTTTAAATGTGGAGGAATATAAATTATTTTACGACTTCCACCATTTGCCTTAGATCAAAGAAGAGCACTTGTTTATGTATTTTCACAGGTAGCAGCCTAATCGGCAGTGGTGGTGCTGCGGTAGCATTGTCGCCTCACAGTAAGACGCTGTCCGGTTTGATTCTCAGCTAGAGCGTCTTCTGCGTGGAGACATGAGTGAATGGGCGTACCTTCGTTGAAGGTTATGCGTCAGGGCTGGTAACTCGGCACGTAAAAATCAACTACCAATCATTAGCAGACCGGAGTTCCACTGTGGTGACCCCTAACCGGGAAAAGCCAAAAGACGCAACAAGATGCTGAATGCTGCTGTTTTTGAGCCTGGGAACTGAAGGTAGACGACAAGAAATTATGTCATTCTGCAAGTATCCCAGCAGTAATATTTGGGACATTAATTTAAGAACTTTCTGAGAGAGAGAGACTGGGCATTTTGTATTTTATCTTTGACCTGGCAAGAACATCCACTCACCACATCTGCCTGCTTGTCTGTAAGTAAGTTAACTAGAGTACAGTAATTTCTCTTAGATTCAATCAGGAATATAGTGAAGTATAGTTCAGATGTTTTCTTTATTTATTTGAAACTGTCTTCCAATGTTGCTTTAAATATTTCCTGTGATTTTGAACTCTGATGTAACTGTGATTATTTACTGAATATTTTCTTGTTCTTTTATTATTTATAATTAATGTATTTAAAACTTTTATTGTGGCTGATATTTGTGAGACATATTAAAGTTCTGAGAGTACTTGCATATTTATTTGGTGACACTGTGGGCCACTCCAAATAGCCATGCTCTTGGTCAAGCTACCATTTGGATTAATAGTAGCATTACACAGTAAGATTGGACACCCTTAGAGTAGCTGATAAGGAGTGGCGGTTGGTAGTCAAAACTACCTTATAATCTGGACAGAAGCAGGCATAGCTATTAAACCTGTGCCAGCCTTTCCCAGGTGCGTGTGTGTGTGTGTGTGTGTGTGTGTGTGTGTGTGTGTGTGTGTGTGTGTGTGTGTGTGTGTGTGTGTGTGTGTGTGTAAATCAAATCACAAAGAGTGTGTGTCAGCTACTTGGGCAGGGACACAAAGCGCTGGTTGGACAAATAGAGTGCTGGAGGTCTTGGCTTGGCCACTTAGTTGAGTGGAGAGTCTTATTGGGGATATGGAGAAAGAGGGAGAAACCAACCCCAGATGGACTGTGGTCTCTGTGTGTTCTTAAGAGAAATTGTAGTTTACTGTGTGTGTACTTATCATCCTCCCAATGTTAATCCCCCACTGTTGCCAGTGATGAGGATTGAGATTCCTTGATTACTGTGCCAGTGCTAGGGTGTCACATAAATTAACCATATAGCTACTGAGGAAATAGTAACATTACTCACGGCATGGTTAACTATAAGAATATGTACTAAATGCACAAAATAGCCCATAAGAGCTACATCTGGTATAGAACATTCTGTACACAAGACAACCAGATCCAAGACAGATGTAGTACCAGGGGGATGGAAGGAAGGAACCTTTCTGCAACATTGAGAGCACTGATCCTGTGATTTCAACATCTAATGTTATGATGATTGTATTTCCAGCCTGTTACAAAATGTGTGAGTGGATATATAAGTAAGAGCCACATAAATGCTTTCAGCATTCTTAATAAAGCAACAGTAGTAGATGTTAGTCTGGTACAGTGAGCCCTAACATCTCCAAGTTATGTTCTACTTGTCATAACAAAAGGTAATGTAATTTGCTAACCTATGGAAGAAGGTATGGCAACCCTGTTTAGCCATCATAAATGAGAAAAATAACTGATCGGACTGTCTCAGTGGTTTGATCTCTGTCTAATGCCTAAATTATGCTCTTCATAATTAACACAAACAGTTTTCAGACTGTTTAATAGTTTGTCCCCTCTGTGTAGTGTGTGTAATATTACATAAGTCTTAAACTTTGTTCTCCATTTAGGAAAGCATACAGGCAATTGAGTGGATTCTTTCAGAAAAAAAAACTTTAGGGGTCACCTTAGGGATAAAGCAGAGGGTTTGTTCTTAGACACACCCAAAACCTTGTGTCAAGGTCTACAGTACAGAACTCCTAAGTGAGGTAACTGCAACTAGGAACTTTTTCCAAGAGTGGTAATCAAGGTCTGCTAAAAATCCTAGGGCTCAAAAAATGGTAAAATGTGTTGCACAGTAATAAAAGTTAAATCCTAGACAGGGCTGTTTGAGAAGCTGTTGATAGATCTACAAGCAAAAAGGCAGAAATGGCAGTCAAATCCATCACATTGAATCAGTGTTGTGTGAAGTGGTAAGATATTGTACTACCTGCATCAGTGTACCAGAAGCTAGACCCGCACATTTTTTTATAACACTAGTGAGAACATGTAGTCCTTTCAAACTGGTATGATTTCTGGCAATAGACCTCTTCATTTCTTTTAAAATAGATAACAGCTGTGCAAAAAATATGGCTGTGAGGTATTTACATGTGATCCTGTAAGATGTGTAGTTAGTAGATTTGGAGTTTGGATGCACCACTTTATCTGCTGTAAAACTAACTTCATATGAAAAGACTGTGTCATATATTATGCCACCAACTTTTATGCTAACAGAAAGAACCATGACTAACTTGGTGAATAAGGAACTGCTTGAATGAAATTCTTTTTTCTCTTTATCTTTTTCCTTCATTTTTACCTTCAGGAGTTACTTATGAATTAAAGGGAATGAAGGAAATACATGCAATGAATCTTGACTCCCACTAATAGAAAAATAATTCATCATCATTATTTGGGATGGGAGATACCCAGAAGAAAACAAGGAAAACCGATGGCTCAGATGAGAGGCAAAGAACCAGTGTTGGACAACGCAGCTTTTCTGTTATCCTGAGAAAGATGTTTTGTCCAGTGTCTACTTGTGAAGTATTGCAGTTTTTCTGCTTAAAATATCTTACAGAATGTTTTATTAACTTGGGATAAACAGCCTGAAGAGTTGGAATCATTTGCATTGCCTGCCAACAAATTGTCTTGTCTATGGCTATGCAGAGAGTTCACTCTGTTTATGTACTACATCAGTGTTAAATTTGCTGTGACACTCTGTCAAGTCCTTGGCTTCAGAACTGGTTCATTGTCTCTAAAGTCTAGATTAATGGCCAGCATTTATTTGAGGTTTATATGTTATTTCCATTAAGCTGCCCAGTTGCCAAAATGATTAAAGTCTTTGCCTCCCATATACAGGGTACAAGGTTCGATTCTGACAACCAGCCAATGCCTGTTTGGAGTTTGCATGTTTTCCCTGAGTCTCTTTGGGGTTCCTCCCACCTCTCAAAAACATGCTGAGCATTTCCATCTCAAAACCACCTTAAAATGGAGCTGTGGGCAGCAGCACAGACTCTACATGGCCCCCTGTAGGGGGAAGAGTTGTATAAACCAACCATTTTGGGCATCTACTGTGGTGTGCAGCATCCTCAAGATAGAAGAACATGGATTGCAGGCTGTGCGCTGTGGCTAGGTTAGCCACTCAGTGGTGTAAAATATGGCTGTAGGTGAATTCAGTCATGTTGACTAATGTCAAAGCACCATTTGTGGCACCGGTATTTGCCAGTGATAAGTAGATTGAAGACCCGACCTATGCCAGGGACTCGTGCTAACAGCGGGAGGGTTGTATGTGCCCATATTGGCCAGTGTGTGCTCACCATAAAGCCTAGCAGCCATTGGTCAGTAAGGTACTGGCTGACCAGTGTCCAGTTGCCCAGCTTCAGTTACCTGGGATAGCTCTGTTGAGCGAAAGCTGGACATAAAACCAGTCAACCTGCCAAACATGAAATAAGTTTACTGTACTCAGTGTAGGTTCACTGACAGGACAGAACTTGGAAGCTACACTCAATGTAGTTTCATTAACAGGATGGAACTTGGAAGTAGATGACATGATAAGGAAGAAGCTGGACATCCTATGTATCCAGGAGACACGATGAAAGGGCAGTGCAGCAAAGTCACTTGGCTTGGGATCCAGAGTTTACTACTCTGGAGGAGGACAAGCTGGAAATGGTGTGGGAATTGTGGTGAAGGAGGGGCTTCAGAAGACAGTGATGTTATCAGAATTAGTGAAAGACTTATGGCAGTTAGAGCTCCAGTGTAATGTTAGAGCAGTATTCTTAATCTCCAGCATATACCCCACAGCAGAGTTGTGACAGTGAGGAAAACGTGCATTCAGACAATAGTTGCAGGACCTACTAGATAAAGCAGGAGAACATGAATTGGTGTTGATAGTGGGTGACCTGAATGCACATATTGGGACAGAGAGAACAGGATATGAGGACTGCCCAGGTCCACATGTGTGTGGTAACAGGAATAAAGAAAGAAAGACCATTCTAGACTTCTGTCTTACAAATGGGTTGATAGTAGCCAACACATGGTTCAGCAAGAGAAAGATCAGGAAGATCACATACAAGAGTGGCCAACATGCAACTCAGGCATGCTTCCTCCTAGTAAGGAAGGGGCAGTGGAGTAGAATCAGCAATTGCAAAGTCATCCTCAGTGAAACAATCAGCCCACAGCATAAACCACTGTTTCTCACAATTAGCTGCAGGCAGTGATCAGAGAAAGCTCTAAGGTTAACAGAGACGAGGCTCAAGACCTGGAAGTTGACTGGAGAGAAAGCACAACAGTTCAAGGAATTACTGAGGACTCCAGCGCCTCAAGAAGACTTGGAAATAGGTGGAGTTGAAGAATGGCAGCACCTCAAAACAGCACGTGTGAGGACTACAAAAAAGATATGTGGCCGAGTCAGGTATGGAAATAAGGTATATAAGGAAAGCTGGTGGTGGAATGCAGAAGTCCAAGAAGTCATTAAAATAAATACGGAGTACAGGAAAAAGTGGGAGATAGAAAAGGTGAACCAGGGTAGGAAGTAATACTGGTTGGCTAACATAGACGCTAAGAAAGAAGTTGCAATAACAAAGAAAAAGGCAGCAGAGGCACTCTACCAACTTCTGGAAAGTGACTCAGTTGATGGCGCAAAGAAACTGAAAACAGAAAGCTGAAGATAGTCAGACACCCTTCATAAGGGATGCTAACAGCAACCTGCTTTAGAATCCACAGAACATCAAAGGCAGACAGAAGAAATACTTCCAGTTACTTCTGAATGAAAAAAAAACACTGAAGCTGTATACGATGAGAGAAGAGGAGGAGCCCACCACAGAAGAAGTAAGAATAGCACTAATGTGAATAGAAGTCAGGGAAAACAGCAGGCTGAGATGAACTCACAGCAGGTATGGTAAAGATGCTTGGTGAGATAGGAGAGAAATGCCTCCTGAGAGTGCTCATAACAGTGTGGAGAGAAAGACGTATCCCAGATGACTGGAGATTAAGCATATTAGAGCCAGCATTCGAGAACAAGGGATATTCACAACTTTGGGCAGTATAGAAGTATCAAACTCCTGTCACACTGCATGAAATTTCTGGAGGGGGTGATTGATAAACGAATGCACAGAGTAGTAGAAATTAAGATGGGAGATGAGCAGTTGAGATTCAAATCAGGATGCAGCACAATTGATCTAATGTTTGCAGTGAGACAGATAATTGAGAAGAAGCTAGAAATGAGGAAAGAGTCCAACTGAGCTTTCCTATACTTGGAGAAAGCATATGAGAAGGTCTCAAGAAAGCTATTTTGGGCAGTCCTGCAGTGGTTCAAAGTTCCAGAAACATTGGTAGAATTAGTGCAAGCTATGGACAAAGACCCAATGAATCAAGCACTTTTGTAACTGTTAGTAGAGGGCAATCTGGTTATATGGCTGTCTGTGAACATCTTTGTTTCCAGTACCTAGAGCCTTCCCACTGTCTATTGCAAACACGTTGATTTGTTTGACTGAATTTAGTACTGTAGGAAGGCATGGGCTGCTGTTAGAACTGCATAGGATTCAGTCTGATAGAGGGGTTCCCAGTGAGAGTGGGGATGTATCAGGGTTCAGCTGTGAACCCATGATATTCATACTGGTGATGGACTAGATTAGCAAGCAGGTTGGAGAGGACAAATCAACAAAGTTGCTGTATGCAAATGATGTAACTATACAGGCAGACTCTGAGCAATAACGTCAGCAAACGATAGGCGAATGGAATGCAAAACTGATGGCACAGGGGATGAAACTGAGTACAAGTAAGATAGTTGTAATTGCAGCAAATGGGGAAATCAGAAGAAACTTAGAACTGAGATAGAAGGGAAAGTAGTAGAACGGGTTAATAGCTTCAAGTATCTGGGAGGGCTGGTTGACGAGAAGCAAACTCTGAATGAGGAGGTCAAATTCGGAATCAATGTAAATGCAGCCAGCTAGCGCAGAGTGTCAGATGTAGTATATGACAGAAGAATTTCAAAGACGCTGAAAAGTAAAGTGTATTAAACAGTGGTGCAGCCAGTACTACTGTATGGTACAGAAAACTGGGCAGTAAGGGCAGAGCAGTTGAGGAAGCTAGAAGTGATGGAAATGAAGTACCTGAGATGGGTGGTAGGATGCACACTGTGGGACAGACAAAGAAATAAAGACATAAGTGCAGAAGCCAAAGTAGCTACAACTGCAAAAAAGGTAAAAGAGAACAGATTTTGGTGTTCGGGCACATGTGCAGAAAAGTGGAAAACAATCTGGTGAAGATGTTTTTCTGACCGACAGGAAGAAGGCAAGAAGAAATGAGGGCGTCAAGCAAGGAAGTGGCAGAATTGTATGAGAGTATACCTGCAACAGTCAGGGATGAGTGTCAAAGACGGCAGTAGATTGTCATCGAATAGAGAGAGATGGCAACAGTTGACATGATACCCTGACACCATACAGAAAATGGGAAAAAGGAGGTTGATGATGATGTTGATGATTGAAATAAGGGAATTCTAGCAGACTTGGTATCTAGAATAAATGAGACCACAATAAATCATTTCAAAACTTTTCCCACATTTAATGTGACCTATAACCTGTACAATTCAATTGAAAAACAAATCTGTTAGGGGAGTAAATATAAAAAATAAAAAAAGTACAATAAGCTTGTTGCCTACGTGTGCACATCCTTAACCTAATACTTTGTTGAAGCACCTTTTGATTTAATTACAGCATTCAGCCTTCTTGGGTACACACCTGCCATCAATTAAAGAGACTCTGATTAAGCCCAGATAAAGTTCAATTGTCCTAATAGGATTTTCCTGACATTTACTCAGTTGCTTGCTACAGCAAAACCCATGGTTCGCAGAGAGCTTACAAAGCATCAAAGGGATCTCATTGTTGAAAGGTATCAGTCAGAAGAAGGGTACAAAAACATTTCCACAGCATTAGATATACCATGGAACACAGTGAAGACAGTCATCAAAAACTGGTGAAAAATATGGGACAACAGTGACATTGCAAAGAACTGGACATCTCTCCAAAATTGATGAAAAGATAAGATGAAAACTGGTCAGGGAGGCTGCCAAGAGCACTACAGCAACACTGAAGGAGCTGCAGGAATTTCTGGCAAGTACTGGTTGTGTACTGCATTTGACATCAGTCTCCCGTATTCACCATATGTTTGGGCTATGGGGTAGGATTGCAAGACGGAAGCCTTTTTTACACAGAAAAACATCCAGGCCAGGCTAAAATTTGCAAAACAATCCATCGTCTCCGAAAAGCATGTGGGAAAATGGGTTATGGTCTGATGAGACCAAAGTTGAAGTTTCTGGTAATTCCAAAAGGTATGTTTGGCACAGAAACAACACTTCGCATCACCAAAAGAAGACCATCCCCATGGTGAAGCATGGAGGTGGCAGTATCATGCTTTGGGGTTGTTTTTGTTCAGCTGGAACTGGGGCTTCAGTCAAGGTGGAGGGAATTATGGAACAGTTCCAAATACCAGTCACCTTTGGCCCAAACCTTCAGGTGTCTGCTCGAAAGCTGAAAATGAAGAGGAATTTCACCTTTCAACATGACAATGACCCCAAGCATACATCCAAATCTACAAAAGATTGGCTTCACCAGAAAAAAATTAAAGTTTTGGAAAGGCCCAGCCAGACCCCAGATCTAAATCCAGTAGAAAATCTGTGGGATGACCTGAAGAGGGCTGTGCAGAAGAGATGCCCTCATAATCTGACAGATTTGGAGTGCTTTTGCAAGGAAGAGTGGGCAAATATTGCCAAGTCAAGATGTGCCATGCTGATTGACTCCTTCCCAAGAAGACTGAATGTTGGAATTAAATCAAAAGGTACTTCAACAAAGTATTAGCTTAAGGGTGTGCACACTTATGCAACCAGCTTATTGTACATTTTTTATTTTTTATATTTTTTCCCCTAACAGATTTATGTGTTTTTCAATTTAATTGTTCAATTTATAGGTCACATTAATGATGGGAAAAGTTTTGAAATGATTTATTGTGGTTTCATTTTTTTTATATCACAAAAACCCGGCATTTTAACAGGGGTGTTTGCACTTTTTATTTCCACTGTATATGTACATATACTTTTGGTCCTGCTGTATTGTGTGTGTGTGTGTGTGCATGTACTTATGTATATATATATATGTGTGTATGTGTATGTGTGTGTGTGTGTGTGTGTATATATCTTTAGCTATATATATCTATGTCTCTCTCTATATACATATATATATATATATATATATATATATATATATATATATATATGTATATATATATATATATATATATATATATATATATATATATATATATATGCCCCTTCACATGTTCACATGGTCGACATTTCATAAAGTCGAAGACCATATGGCCGAGACCATAAGCGAAGGGCTTGCCCCCTGCTAACAATGTGAAGGTAAGTGACTGTTTTTTTTTTTTTTTTTTTTTTTTTTTACATAGTCGACATTTCGAAAGTCGATCACATGGTCTTGGCCATATGGTTTTCGACTTTATGAAATGTCGGCCATGTAAAGTAGACCCAGACACACACACACACACACACACATATATATATATATATATATATATATATATATATATATATATACACATACATAGCTCTCAACCACCCTTTGGCACAAAAAATCTGGATAAAGCCAAATATAATGGGGTCAAAGTCTCAAAAATAAAGACACATTTTAAAAATTGCTGATATAAACTTGAAAAGAGAAAGCTGCTAGAATAAAAGGTCTTGTGTTACCATCATACCTCTTAACCTGGAAACATCAAAAATCTGGACAAAGGCCCATGAAAAATAGGTGCAAATTATAATGCTGATTAGCATATACATTTGTAAACATAATTATGTAATCTCGCTCACTCCAGTGGAATTGTGGGATATCAACTTTTAAATGCAAACTAAGAACAGACAACCCAAATATGATCCATATATCTCAACCTCTTAGTGCAAAAAATCTGGACAAAGCCTAACAGAAGGGGGACAAAGGATGAAAACTAGGGACAGATTTTAAATATTGCTCTTATAAACTTAGAAAGTAGCTAGAATAACAGGTTTGTCTTAGCATGCATTTTTCTGAAGGATATGAAGTCTGAAACACAAATATATATATTATTATTTAGTGAATTCAATCCTTAGAACATCTCAGTGATTTGCCAGAAAATCACTAATTTTATGAGGAACAGATAAAAAGATGAGGCAAAAAGCTGGACATTCTCTGAAAATCTGTATAATTAAGAGGTATGTTGCTAGTGCACCAGTCCAGCACAGACCAGTTAATTAATCTCCATTGCTATTATTCTTATAATATTAAGCCTGAAAAGTGCAGTTCAGTCTATCTCAGCAAAGGAAGTGGTACATCAGAGTGGCATGACAATGAGCTCTGCCTTTATAAAAAGATAGCCAAATTTGCTACAACTGCTCCCATCAGAACACATCACTGTGAATGCCTAAAAAAACTCAATTGGCTAGAACTACCACTACTACTTCAACTCAATCAACTATCACTAGCCCACAAAATAATACATAACTCTGAAAACACTCCAGCCCTAGAAAATCTTTTGCAACCCTATACAACCGCCAAGCCTTTGAGGTCTAGCACACAAAACAATGAAGCTGGTAAGTCTGTCTACAGCCGCTGTATAGCAAAAACCTGGAATTCCCTTCCTGCCCACATAACTGACAACAAATCACCATCACAGTTCAAGAAACTTGTTAAAACTCACTTTTCGAATAATCCACTGTGCGCCTGTATCTCCCCTGGCTAATGTTTCATTAGAACACTGCACCTAACTTAAGTAACTCTGCTAAGCCAACCAGTCATTGTACTGTACCCACTTAGGACTGTGAATCTACTGCTCATACCATCTCTCCAGGAGTTAAGGAAAACTACCCCAGCAATGTTGTGCTTTCCATAAGCAACTAAAACCAGGAGAAGACATATTGTAAATCAATTTGTTATCCTTCTCAACTACAGGGAGCATCATCTGCTCTCTCGGAGCCTTATTCTACGTCTGTCTGCTTTTACTCTGATAGTAAATCTATCACAGGAATCCTAAACTTAGGAATATCTTCCAAAATGTAATATTATATTGTATAGA
Organism: Protopterus annectens; assembly: GCF_019279795.1. Taxonomy (NCBI): domain Eukaryota; kingdom Metazoa; phylum Chordata; order Ceratodontiformes; family Protopteridae; genus Protopterus; species Protopterus annectens. The sequence goes on from NC_056751.1 coordinate 243,852,803, forward strand.
ACAAATGTATCCTGTATGTTAGCTAATATGTATGTCAAAGTCTCTTCTATGGAAATTGTATGTCAAAAGTCTGTGATTTGTAAAAAATTGTTCTTCTGGAGCATTTCTCCCTGGGCCTTCACTGAAAATTGAGTTGTAATCCAGCTGTACTGTACTGTTGTCAACAAATGTAAAATAAATAAAATAAATAAATAAATTCTGTTTTACACGTTTTAAGGCTTTGACCCCCTATTTATGTATAAGTGTAGCACTATTATAAATTAGTAATGTATGAGTAAAAGTGTGATGTGAATTGAGTTCAGTAAAATACAATATTATGACCATGAATTGCTTATGTCAGCAGCTTGAACGACTGATCAAATGAACTCTACCATCTTGTGCAAGTAAGCAATGCAGGTGTCCATAGCATAATGCACAGGTGCACATGCGCAGACACACACACACACACACACACACACACACACACACACACACACACACACACACACACACACACATACGCACACACACAATATCAGTAAATTGCTAATTGCTCCCCTAGCTAGCTGTGCCACTGCACTGTGTAACACACACAAAATATCAATAAATCACCCCTCTTTGCTAGCTATGCTTCTGCTCTTCTGAATAGACTATAAATATTAGACTATAACTATCTGCTTAAATAAATGCGTAATACACATACATTCATCTGAATAGACTGTCTGCGAGCTGCTAAAATGGAGTGGCTGGAATTAACTCTGCGCACTGCTAAAATGCCAAAAATAACAAAGCTAAAAGAGTAAATCATCCCCCAAGCTAGCTATGCCACTGCACTGAATAACTGTCTGCTTAAATAGAAATACATATATGTTCTTCTGAATAAGACTGTCTGTGTGCTGCTAAAAGTACAAATACATTCTGAATAGAATGGCAACTGCTGCTGTTAAAATGCACATATTTGATAGATAGTACACACAGTTCTTCTGTTAACGAACCGTAATGACCACTGTCTGCTTAGCAGACGCACACACAGACACACACACACACACACACACACACACACACACACACAGCAAAGCTGGCCACAATAAGTAAATGAGAAACTGGCATGTAAAGTAAGATGCTCCTGCTGATACACAGTTGCAGCCAATAAGCAAATATGCATAAGTAAATGAAAGCTCTCCTGCCTGCAGACGGCCATTAAATGAAAAAAAGCTGTTGCACACAGCAAATGTAGCACACTCTTGCCGTTAAAGTAAGCAAACAGTAAATGGGAAGCTGGCCATTAGCACATTCCTGCCATTAAAGTAAGCACACAGTAATGAGAAGCAGGTCACACACTCCTGCCATTAAAGTAAGCACACAGTATTAACAGTAAATGAGAAGCGGGTCATTAGCATAGTCATTCCTGCTGTTAAAGTAAGCACACGGTAATGAGAAACTGGCCGTGCACTCTTGCCTTTAAAGTAAGTGAACAGTAAATGAGATTCAGAAGCTGGCTGTTAACACACATAAAGTAAGCTACTCATGACGATACACAACTGTAAGCAGTTTCTTTACGTTTACTTACACAACTGCAGCCAGTAAGTAAATCACAGCTTCTTTAGGTTTACATTTACCTAGAGGAGAGGAGCCGATCCGGGCTAAATAAATGTAACCTGCAGCCATTAAATAAGTAAAGCTGCTGCTCCTGGAGGAGGAGCCAAGCCGGGGAAGAACACACTGACCGGTCTGCAGAAGCTGACATCATCATGCACGCCCTGCCTGCGATGATGTCAGGAGGAAAAAAAAAACAGGAAATTAAAGGGGCCACTCAAGATTTTGTGGCACCCCAGTATTTTGCCCTCAAAATCGGTATTTACCGAGGAATACAGTATGGTTGAGAGGTATGGTTACCAGGCATTTTCTGAAGTACACACCCCCCTAAGTATATATACTAACTCCAGGATTGCACTACAGTGGCGAAAAGAACATATACCTTTTACTTGCCTTACAGTACTCTACACAGTACTGTATATACACTAATGTAGACCCATATATATATATATATATATATATATATATATATATATATATATATATATATATATATTGTATAGCAATTCCTAGATTGCACCACAGTGGGGAAGGAGCCAAAACCCAGATCTGGGTGTGCTGCAGTCTTGCAAAACTAGCTGCCAGCTTTTTAGTATGTTTAAAAGCTTGTAGTAAATGTATTCAGTAGTCTGTCGTTCAACCTTCTGTGATTGATGTTTTTGGTGTGTTTAGGATTTTAAATGTATCACACAAACACACACACACACATACATATATATATATGTGTGTGTGTGTGTATATATATATATATATATATATATATATATATGTGTGTGTGTGTGTGTATGTATAAAATATACTCTACTGTATACACACGCACAAACTACATTTGTTCCCTTTTGGTGACTTTACTATTAATTAAAAGTTGTGGTCATCTATGCTGTTAACTATTTTGTGATTCATAGAATGTTGCAGCATAGTTTAGGTTGTCTGACCATGCAGTTGCTATACTTAATTAGGGAGGTATGAGGTAAATCCCCCTTACTGGGTTTATGGGAACAGACCCCCCCCACATTATCACTTTCATTAAGAATAAAATATAAAAAGTAGTTCATAGGTTCATAGATAGGTACTAGGCTGTTAACGCTAGGGCCTATATAAGCTTAGCCAAAAAGATACCCTGGCTTTCGCCACCCAAGAAAATTATTTTCCTGTGCCCCTGTCGAGCAGAGCCACAGAAGTAATCCCTGGGGTGAATTTCCTATTTCCCATCCAATCATCAAGATTCTTCATGAAGAGTGCTAATGAGGAGCTCTGTTTGACATAGATAGGTAGTCTATTCCAGAGTATGGGAAGTCTCTGGGACAGGAATCTATCCCTCCAGCAAGTTCTGTTTATTGTGGTGACAAGGTTTAGATCCCTAGAGCGTGTAGCTCGGAGGGACTGGGATTTCTTTAAGTGGAGAATGTCCAACAGCTCTAGAGTTGACATAGCTTTGTATGTTAGGCAGAGATCTCCTCTGAGTAGGCGATATACAACGGAGTAAAGCTGTTTTTTGAGACTGTCTGCGTAGGGCATCTGTTTGAGGCCAGTAATCCTCATTGTGAAGTATTTCTGCGGCCTTTCCAATTGTAGATGTCTTGTGAGGTACATACCAAAAGGGTCTTTGTACTCTATAATGGGTCTAATGAGTGATGAGTAGAGGGGAACAATGACCTCTTTTTTTTCTGGATAAGAAACCTTTTGTGCTGAGGTGAACCATGTAGAAGGATTTCCTGACCACTATCAAAGGAGAGACTACTGTCCACCTGTTTCCCAAGGTGTCTTATCACACTTTAGGCGTTAAGTAGACTACCACTTATGTGGTAGTTCATGGGTACAGAGTTTGTACCAAAGGGGATGACAATACACTTTTTGGCATTGAGCTTCAGGCCATGGCTTTGACACCAGGCATCGTCAGCATCAAAGTTTTTTTTGTAGTGACAGCAAGTTTTATTCTACTATTTGCTAAATGTGTGGTGTGGTTTAGAGCTGACACTAATGGTTGCAATGATTGTGTTTTCCTTTTAGTGCTACTAAAATAAAAATAGAATGCAGAGTTTACTTCAGCTCTGTAAACCTAAGTCCAGTCTCAAACATAGATTTATTAGTGTAACTTTTACAACCAGTTTCTCAGAATGCATTGTTTAAAGAGTAACACCATATTAAATACCACAAGTGTATTTGTGATCTTTTGTGGTTCAATAACCTGGCTGTGTGAGTAAATGCGTAGTTGTTCAATTGTGATCCATAGGCTAAAGGTTGATTATTGTATAAGTTGACATACATTGTACCTGTGTGTCTTGCGAATATTGCAATCTTGTCATGATGGAGAAGTTTGTATGCCCCTGAGATTCTTAAACCTGTGTTATTTGGAGCCTTGTTCTCATGGTAGAGTTATTCTTGGCATATTGGTTTAAGAGGCAAGGACAGATAAGTGGCAGTTCGAGATGGTTAATTTACAGAATCACTGAACCTCACTTGGAACAGGGTTACCAAGCCCACACCTGGAGTGAGGCTGGGGGTTCTTGTTCACCAGTGAAGACCAAGTAACTGGATGGTCCACATAACACAGATGAACTTATCTCAAAAATGTTGCTTAGACACATTAATTAGGCTGACCACTAGTGAGTAGAATCATGGGGTTTTGGATAATGTGCCAGTTAAATTATAGGTAGATTTGGGATGAATTAACACAGCCTAGAGCTTGCCAATAGAAACTGTCTCTTTGGACATGGAGTATCACGTTCTACTAGGAAAGAAGTCAAAGCTTATGCAAAAAGTTGAAAATTACCAGGTAGAGGGTTTTCTTTTTACTTTTTTTTGCCTGTATGCCCAGGGTCTCTACCTCTTGACCCACAGCATTTTTGGCTCCATATACTTTTTTTGTCATTCATTCTCTTATTACTCACTTGATCTTTTTCACCACAACCCTAATTAGAATAAAGCAAGTAACTGGAGAATGGATGACTTCTCACTACTGCCTTTTCACATGACAAGCCATTTTATATCCTGTTAATGAATTAGGCAAGTATCTGAGATCGATTGCTCTTAACACCCAGTCTCAGTGCTTTCTAATTACCCATAGTCATTTGCCTAGAGACATCAACAACTGCAAACGGCCTGATCTTCAGGGACTATTTTTTCTCTTACAGTTTATATTTTAATAAATGATGACAGGGCACTATATTTATCTATAAGCAATGGCAACCGTGATTAACAATACACACTGTCCTCAGCAGTCCTTCATTCCTAATTTTCTGTTTTTTTGTTTTATTACTGAGATCAAAGTTCATGACAGGGACTGCAGTTTACTGCAGCAAGTTGAAATGCAGTATTGTGGCCATTATTACTTTCACTTTATTCATGATCACAAAAGCAAAGTAGAGTCACATGATTACAGTGACATGATCATTGATCACTTGGTAATGGGGTCAGTGTGCATGTGTTTTGAGAGTGACAAGTTGAAATTCATTACTGTGCTTATTCATCCATTTTCTTCAAATGCTGACAGAATATTGTACAGAATGTGGCTATCCTTTGGGGTGGAAGCCAGGTTGAGTGAGAAACCACATGCATTTACATGCTTTCTAATGAATAATCATTCATTTGACTTATTGGGAGGGCAGTGGATATATTTATGAGCAATGAGATGAAATACATTACTGTGGCTATTATCTCTTTGAGTTTCTTTACAATTAGACATCAGAAGTGTATGTAGAAACTGGCTGTCTTTTTCTTTTTGTGGGGACAGACGGTGTGAAAGCAAGGAGCAGTTGCATGATTATTGATATGGCTTGTTGAAGATGGTCAGTGTGTCTGATCCTTGGAGAAACAACACAAAACACAGTACTGTGATCATTACATGTATGTGACATCTTCACTGCCAGTAGTGGTGTAGCCCCTCAGAAGGGGCATATTCCACTAGGAATATATGTATGTGAAAAGAGCCAGGTAAACTAACAAAGAAGAATAAGGGAACAAAGTGACTGACATCATGGAAACTCAAATTAGAAACAACTGTGAAACATTTAAGAAGAGAAAGTACAGTTGTGTACAATTTTTTCATATCAGTGAATGTCCTTCTCTTCACTCTTGCAGTATTCTTTATCTGGGGATCTCCTACCAAGGGTAGCCTAACATCCAGCCAGTGTACTGATGACTTTAGTACTTATAGGCATCATACATATACTCCCATGCACAAAACACAGGGCATTTAGCTGATATACTCACACCCTCAGAACTGGAAAAGTCACAGGAGGAACAGAATGTCCCTAGGGACAAATAAAAGTTGTGCATCCAAAGGAGAAAAGGGAGAGGAGTCCCTTGGCCAGGAGGATAAGAAAGGGACAAGGCTAGAAGTAAAGCAGAGGGGGTAGGAGGGAGGGACTGAATACTGCAACAGTGAAGAGAAAGACATCTACTGTTATGGTAAGATTTTACACAGCTGTACAATGTCCTTCCATATCACTGTTGCAGTATTCTTTACCTAACGAAGAGTACAGAAGCTCTAAAGGAAGCCTGGGAGGAGGATGGAATAGAAGAGCCCTAATGAAACCCATGCAATATAGCCCTGGCATTACCTGCTGTGGCCCTGGAAATAACATCCAACTTATAATGCTTAGTAAGAGTATGAACACAGGACAAAGTATCTACCTCAGTGATGGAATTGGTATTCAGATCCTTGAAGAAAATACCAGAAGAGAGAGCTTCCATGGTAGAATGTGCATTTACTGACAATGAAAGACCTTTACTATGAAAACAATAGCAAAAATCAATGGCCTTAGTAATCCAGGAGGTGATGGTCTGCTTAGAAACAGCTAAACCCAAAGTCTTGAATGAAAGGAAACATAAAGTTGCTCAGATTTATGAATAACTTAAGTTTTGTTCAAATAATATCTGAGCTGTCTATACAAATCCAAGGTGTGAAAAACCTTCTCTCTAGCAGATTGCATAGAAGGGAAAAGAAGGGAAGATGACTAGACTGATTAAGGGACAAGTCATTGACCACTTTGGACATAAAAGAAAAAGTAGTGCAAAGAGGCACCCTGTCCCATGTGTAAAACTAAGAAAGGAGGAATGGCCATGAGATCCTGAAGTTCAGAGACTTGACTAAAATGAGAGCCAAAAGAATTACAGTCTTCTAAGTACAATGTTCTAAGGATGTTGAAGAAGCAGGCTCAAAAGGAGACTGAGTCAATTTTTCAAGAACAAAACTAAGGTCATAAGAAGGTGGAATAGGCTTTCTGGGAGGCCTAATATGAAGGACACCTTTAAGAAACTGCTTGACTTCAAATCTAGAGGCCAAAGGAGGATTTAATGGCAGACAAGCAGAAAATGTTGACAGGTGAGCATTAACTGAAGAATATGCTGACCCAGCATGGAACAGATCACACAAATAGGAGAGAATCAGAGGGGCCTCCACAGATGGGGGGGGCTGATGGCAAGAAAGGCACCGGACAGAAAATCTCCTGACTGCCTGCAAAACCCAAAGTACAGCCTCAGAAAAGAGGTGCCTGAAAGGGATCAAAAACCTATCGCCCACAGTGTCATTTGAAGAGTGGACAAGTGAGGATCAATAAGAGATCCTTTGTCTTGTCCAAGAAGATTCACCCATTGAGGTAACTTGTGGTGATTGCCCCAGCCAAGTGAGAAAGAAGGGGGAACCAATGCTATCTGGGCCAAAAGAGAGTCACTAGCAAGACTTTGGGATAGTCCTGCCTGATCTTGTGCTGACTTGTGGAAACAGAGGAAGGGCAGGGAAGGCATATAGAAACATCCCCTTCCAAGGAAAAGACAGAGTGTCCACTTTCCAAGCCAGAAGATTTGGGACTCTGGAACAGAAGAGAGGAAGTTGTTTATTCAGAGTGGTGACAAAAAGATCTACTTGATGAATACTCCACCGATGGACTGATCAGGAATGTCTCTATGAAGCATCCATTGATGGGCTTGAGTGCTGGACCTGTTCAATGAGTCTGCTACTAGAAGAGGCCCTGAGGGAATGTAAACTGCCTGGAGTCACTTAATAATGGACATCTGGATCCCAGACCTGAAGAGAGAGCCTGCAAAGAAGATAGTACCTTGTACCCCCTTGCTTGTAGACATACCACATCACTGTGGTATTGTCTTTTAAATTTTTGAGGGGCCTGGGATGAAAGAGGGAATGAAAAGCCTGAAGCGACAGAAGCAGAGCTTCTCATCTCCATTATATTGATGTGCTCCAACCTCTGATGAAGAGACCAGAGACCCTGAACCTTGAGATGGTCGAAGGAGGCATCCCATCCCCTGTCTGAAACATCTGTAAAGAGGCACCCCATCCCCCTGTCTGAAGCATCTGTAAAGAGCCACCCATCCCCTGTCTGTAGCATTTGTAAAGATCCACCCCATCTCTTGTCTGAAGTGTTTGTAAGGAGCCACCCTTTCCCTGTCTGAAGCATCTGTAAAGAGCCACCCCATCTTCTGTCTGAAACGTCTCTAAAGAGCTCTTGTGTTGAGACTGGAGCTTGGAAAGGAAGCCCTGGGTTGAGAGAAAGCTGATGAATCTACCACTGAAGCTCAAGCTTGAGCCAGGGAAGGAAGAGTACTGGAAAGTCCAGGGGGTGGCAATGTTGGAGCCACACTGACTTGAGATACCACTGAAGCTTTCTCTTGTGAAGCCTGGCCAGAGCAAGCATGAGAATGGTGGAAGCTATGACCCCGAGAACTGTGAGCAATTCTCTGGCTAGTGACTGAAGCCAGGGGAAAAAGAGACTGGAAAAAAAGCAGTGAGAAACAGGGCCTTGGGGGGCATGCAGATATGCCAGCATACAGATGGTCTGAAGCCTGAAAATGAGGAAAATATGATCCTGAGAAGGAGTCAGAGATGAGTTCCTGAAGTTTATGGTGAACCACAGACTCTGTAATAGGAAAATACTAAACTGGAAATCCTGAAGCAGAGCATTAGTGGAAGGAGACTGAGCAGATTGTCCAGATATGTAAAAATCTGAATTCCTTGCATCCTCTAAAAAGCAACAACAGGAGCAAGACATTTGGTGAATACCCCTGGGTCAGTATAAAGGCCAAAGGGCAAAGCAGAGAACTGAAAATACAAGGAAGAAACAGAGAGAGGAGCACATAAACATTTCCAGAAAAGGGGATAGATGGTAATATAAAGGTAGGCATCCTGGAGATCTAAAGAGACCAGAAAGACTTGAGATAGAATAAGGGGAAGTAAAGTCTGAAGAGACAACAATTGAAAGGAATCTTTGCTGGGAAACATCCAGATTGTTTTCCAAGTGCCCTTTTTTCAGGCAACCAAAAACAGTCTGGAAAAAAACCCTCATCCTACCTGGACAGGAGGCAGAGCTTGAATGATGCCCTGAACCAGAAGAGACTGGCGCACCTGTGGGAAAAGTGGAGGTTGTTCCTGAGGCGGTTGAGAAATGTCCAAAAATGGAGAAAGGAATTTCCAAACCATAAAATATCTCTGGTAGATAATGAACAGAATCAAAGTATGTTGTGAACTTTAACCAATTTGGAAGAGACAGGGAAAGATGGAGGGATAAGGGAACCTTGCTGAGGAAAGGGGAAATAAAAATGTCAAATGAAGTCCAGTTTTCCTGAAAAGCAGGTTGCTGGGTGGCAGGAGTCTGAGGAGACTTAGCAGGAAGCACATATCTAGACCTCTTCTCACCCTTAGGCGAAGGGTGAGACTGCGTATAAACACAATCAAATTTGGAGGGATAATTCTCCTGAAGCTTGGGAACATGAGAAACAAAAATATGGTTCAACTCCTGCAAGGCTTTACTCTTATCCTGGAGGGACTTGAAAAGTTCAGAAGCAGCAGTACCAAATATATTTTTATTATCCAAGGGAACATCCAAATGTTTGGGCTTAATGTCATCAGGTAAAGCCTGAAGATGAAGTCAGGAGTAATGCCTCTTAACTGAACCAAAGGCAGTAACCCTGGAGGAGGCATCAGCTGCATCATAGCTGCATTTGATAGAGTGGCGGACAACTTGGGAGGTAGAGCCCAACAGGGAAAGGGCAGAAGCCTCAGGATCAGGAAGGTCAAAATCTGAGAAAGGGGGGCCAAATTATACCCAGTTATATGAGTCTAGTAACTAATGGTACGAAAGGATAAAGTGTTGGCAGTATAAAACTTTCACCCAGCCTCTCCATAGCTCTACTATCCTTGTCTGAAGGAAGCAACTTGGTAGAGGGCAACAGCTTGGAGGGCTTGTCACAAGAGGCAGACACTACAGAAGAGTCAGCAGAAGGGCGCTTATAAAGAAATTTACACTCCTCATGCAGTTTGTAAAATCTATCAGATTTCTTGGGTGCAGGGGGCTGAGAGTCAGGGGCCACAGAAGCTGCTGAAAAGGTATCCAGAAAGGCAGCCAGAACAGGAGGAATAGCAGATAGCTTGGGAGACTCTATCTGCAGGAGCTCATAATATCTTTTCTGAGAGCAGAGAGTTGAGAACAATCCCACTTAAAAAAATTCCATTAAGCAGGAAAAAGTATCCCCAAAGGAGAGTTTCTCCGCAGGGGAATCTGGACTAATAGAGTCCCCTTCCTATGAACCATCATCCGGGGGGGGGGGGGATTTTTGAAGAGTAAGCCAGGGACTCTTCCCCTGAATCCAGATCCTCATCTGAAGAAACCAGTTACCTGGGTCTTTTAAGAGGAATGGAAGGCCACAGAAGAGTAGGCAGAGTCACCCCTTGAGGAGGCTTTAAAGCAATCAAGGCATTGAGCAACCCCTGAGTAAAATCCTTCCATTCACGTTGGGACTCCTTAACAATGGGGAAATATTCTTGGTTTTCTGTTTCTTTTTCTGCAGGACATCTGCACAAAACACCCTTGCCTTCATCCACTGCTTTGGGGACCCCTTCAAAAAAGTTCACCAGATTTAGTAAGAATGACTTTCCTTTAACAAAGCCAAACTGTGATGGGTCCAGCGTTTGAGGTTACCTATGTCCTCATTCATCATGTCCATGATGATTCTTTCCATGGACTTCCATATGAGACTGGCCAGACTTATGGGCTTGTAGTTATCCAGATCAGTGGTTGGACCTCCTTTATGCAGGGGAATAACTGTAGCATCTTCCATTCCTTGGGCACAAAACCTGACTATATGTTCCAGTTGGAAAGGGATTCACTAGAGAAAAGGAGAGCACAGGAGGTGATAACCCCTCTAAACTCGTCACTAATCAGGGCAATAATTGAGTATAATGCCCCTTTTGGCATGTAACGTATAAAGCACCTGCAGCAATTGGAGAGACCTCAGAGGTTTTAAGATGATCAAGGGACTCTGTCTTACACAGGTCGACTAAAGTCCCTATACTCAGTATCTTATAGACTTCTTAGGGGAGACTTATGCCTGGTTTACAGATCAATCTCCGACCCAAACTTAATGAATTTGCTGCACATCCGTAAATAAAATGGGACTAGAGCTACGCATTCCAGAGACATAAATATGGCCTCCAACTTGAATAGGAAGTGCTGGAGGGACATATTTGTCTCCCATTGACTGCTGCATCTTTGGAATAGGCTGTCAATTCTTGTGAAGCAGAGCACCTCTATGACACTGTTCAAAAGGAGCCTGGACGAGTGGATGAGGCACTGTAAATTCTTACCGAGGATAGCGCCCACATACCTCCTGGACATGAGCAGTCATTACTAAATACAGTCTTCGATACTGACAAGGGTATCTATGGATGAAATGGCTAGGCTTGAAATGATCTCCGTATCAATAGCCTAGTAAACTCCTATGATCTTATGATTAAATGGATCAGTGAGGTCATGCTTCATGCTATTTATTAAGCATTCCAGGAGGTTATCCGGGCCTATTGATACAGTGTTTTTGGCCTTGGAAAGTGCACTGATGACCTTAGGTAAAGAATACTGCAACACTGATATGAAAGGACATCTGTCATTACTGGATAAATTATTTTAGTGAATGAATTAAAACAGAAGTATAATGCCAAAAAGGATCAAGAGTTGAGTTGTACCTTTCCTAATAAATTAAAAATTTCTGCTTTGGCCTTTTCTAATAAATTACAAATCTCTGCATTGGCCAAAAAATCAGGAGATAATATTGAGAAATACAAATAAAGAATATAAAAACAAGAAGTTTAGAAATGACCCAAATTATGTTCTGTGGGGAACTAGGAAAGACACCACCATGAACAGTAGAAATGAATAAATTCTGGAGAGGATCCAGTTGAAAATCACAGGGAAGCTGAATGGATAACGTAAGTAAAAGAAGAAGTAAGACATTTTAATGTAGAGGATATGGATTAGACTGAAGTAACTGCAACAGAAACAGAGATAAAGTTAAGAAAGGCTTCCAAATAAAAAATGCTGGGTCTAGATGCTGTACCCAATTAGTTAATGGTATTAATGTTTTGCACCATGATTTAGCCTTGATTAAAAACTTCCTATATACTCAGCCTGAAATGACACCAGCCTGGCTAAGAATGGGGGAAAGCATTGCCATACTTAAAATTAAACTTACAAATCACCCCAAGAACTATTAACCAATAACCTATCTTCCAACAATATACAAGCTATATGATGCAGACAGAATGTACAGTCATATACTTAAAAATTCAATCATGGCATTAGAACAGAAAAGGAATAAAAAAGATTCATATGGAACAAAGGATCATCATTTGCTAAACAGTCATAATGGAGACCTATAAAAATAACAGGAATCTCCGTATGATATGGATAGATTACAAAAAAAAGCATTTGATAGTGTTCTGCATTCCCCAATTATAGAATGCTTACAAATGAACAAGATCATTTTGTTGCATTTACTAAAATGTGACAAACTATTTTGCAATTGAACTACAAAAAAAAGGGCAAATTGCTGTCTAGAGTGTGAAAATTCAGCACGGAATATTACAAGGTGATGATTTGTTACCATTACAGTTTTCTAGTCTTCAGTATGCTAAGCTGTTTAAACAGCCTAGGCCATGGATTCAGTCTGACTCTAAAAAAAAATCAGTTGTGGAAAGATATTTCAACTACTTTCTGTTGATGATCTAAAACTGTACAGTTCATTAGATAAACACTTGAAAGAATAGCTACAAGTAAATAAAATACTCTCAGATGACATAAGAATGTCATTTAGTCTCAGCAAATGTGCAAAGGCAACATATGAAAGAGGAAAATTGAAAAATACAGAGTATATACAACTTGGAGAAGGATATGATATAAAAGAATTGGAACAAGAGGGAATGTTTAAATATCCGGAAATAGAAGGGGGTAGTAATACAGCATGAATAAATGAGAACAAAGCTCAATAAGGAATATTTTTAAAGAATGAACACTACACTGACAGCAAAGATAAAGTTCAAGCTATGAATCAAATTGCACTTCAGTATTTTAAGTTACAGGTTTGGGGTGACTGTCCCCAAAAGGAGCTGGACAAGCTTTATAGGAAACTAAGAAAGCTGCTTCATGTCCATTAAGAGATACGTAACAACCAGTGTTTGCCAAGATTTTAGAGCCCTCAATCTGTAGAAGGCTTGGGATTCCTTGAAAATTTACTACATGTATAAATGGGGTGATTGTGAGATTGTATATGTATTTATTGTCATCATCAGATCCAAAGATAGTAAAATTTTAAAATGTGAAGAAAATATGTGTAAGATGTCATATTTGCTTGGGTTAGCAGAAGCCTTTCAGAAAGGAATAGCCATGGAAATCAAACCAGAAGTGAACAAAACCCAGATAGCAACAGAAAGTGCAGAAAAGCAAAAGAAAGAATATGGTCGGGGGAAAAAAGGGCAGAAAAACTACAACAGTTATAGTGGAAAGCATAAAGAACTACTGGGACAACCACATGTTGTTCAGAAATTGGCATGTTTGCTTGTTAGCAGAAGCTTTTCGTTAAAGAATAGGCATGGAAACCAAACTAGAAGTAGATAAAACCAAGGTAACAAAAGAAAGTGCAAAAAAGAAAGAATACAAAGAAATATGGTCAGGAAAAAAATAAAAGTGGAAAGACCACCACAATTATAATAGAAAGTACAGAGAACTACTAAAATAACTATGCTGATCAGGAGTTGACACGAGTGGCCCTGGTTAGGTGAATGTAAACCAAAAGATGAAAGGTTAATATTTGCAACTCTAGATAGTGGACTATCCACTACATGCTTCACAAAAAAACAGAAAAGGTAGTAGATGCACACAAATGGAGGTTCTGCGGTACACAACTAGAAACAGTTGCATGTCTTGCTGCAGGTTGCGGTGCTTTAATGACGGAAGGGTTGTATACTGAAAGACATAACAATTTAGTGTGGTTAGTACACCTGAGACTTTGTAAACATTGCAGTATACAGGCAGCTGAGAAGCACTGGAAACATCAACCATTAAAGACTACTGAAAGCAAAGAAGTACACCTGAAACTGTGTAAACATTGCAGTGTAGAGGCATCTGAGAAGCATTGGAAATATCAGCCATTAAAGACTACTGAAAACAAAGAAGAAAGAGGCAATTCTTGGCAAATTGTGGGTGCTGAGAAGACCACTGTAGGTGAATAGCAGAGACTAAAGCAAAACTGATTTCATGAACTTTGTGTGCCTTGACATAGAAATGTGGTCCGTTAACATCAAGGTATTTTTAAAAAATCAAAATATTTTGAGAAATTAACTAGAGCTAATGATTATTTTACAGAAAACAGTAGACAGTAGACAGCTCTCAGCAAGGAAGGGAGCACAGAGACTTCAGATGGAGTAGTTGAAGTATCTTAGGTCTTTTTCACAAGCTAATGTGGAGGGGACTGTGAAACTGACCAGTGGGTGGATACAGCAGTGACAGTACTACAGGTATTGTACCAGTCTGTTTTGATGAAATGAGAACTAAGATATTAAATGACCCCCACATATTACTTGTAAATCTGTATCCCTATTCTTACCTATAGCCATTAGTTTTTGGTAGTGACTGAAAAAATAGGATGAGAGGTAGATGCAGCGTAGTAGCTAGACGTGCGGAGTTAAGAGCAAAGCAGGCAGAAAGATCTTGGAGTGGTGCTTCTGCTCTTCTCGATAGAAAATAATCAGTTGAAGTCATTTGATCACCTACAGCCAGAGGAAAAGACACTAGGGCTGACCCAGGGTATGTTAAAAGGATTATTCTAATCAGCCTGCATGGAAGTAATTAGAATTTCCACAGGAAGAGCTGAAGACTGTTGTTGGAGATAGGCATTTCTGGTTTGCTTTGGTTAGCCTGCTACCACTGCACTGTCACTGCTGCATCCATCCACTGATCACTTTCACAGGCCCCTCAACATTAGAGTGTGAAAATGACATCAAGATACCTAAACTGTTCCATGTGAAGAATTTGCCCTCCCTACCCTGCTGTTTTGTAGGAGAGCTGACTGGTTCTGTAAGTTATGCTGCTTCAGAAAAGGAAATAGTCCCAAATCTCTAAGGATTTTTGTATTACTTATACCATCCAATAATTTGTGCTGCTATTATCATGTATATGTATATAATGAAATTCACTGTTGGCTCACTGTTGCAGTAGCCTAAGCTGTTTGGTTATATCCTGCCAAGGATATTACTGCTGACCAGTTTTCAGAGCTTATGGCACCTTCTATGTGCCCTAACCACTGTGGAGCTTGAGGAGAACTGCATAAAAGCAGTCGTTAAGGTGCCAAATGATTTAGAGCTGTCTTGCCACCAACATTTGCAACATCTGCAGGCTTCATGGACTGATGGTTGCCTAGTGAATCCTCCAAGGCTGAGCAGACAAGTACCCTGCTGGGAAAACCTTACACTGTTTAACTTTTCATAGGTTAGGAAATTCTGTGAATTTATTTGTTTTATGCAGGAAACTTATATTTTGTGGACTGTCGTGACATGAGAGGATAATTTTACATTGTGAATGCTTTTGTGGAAAAAAAACTGTGTAAAAACATGATTATTTATTTTTTTACATTTTTTTTTGTAGAATGAGTATGTTGGGGCAGGACATTGTGTTCTGGTGACTATTATTATTATTTTTTAACCACAAAATCTTTACTTTCAGTAGGGAGGTTTACCTACTCACACAAGCTCCACTACCCATCTCTCAGGCTTTTACCTAGGTAAACCACAGAACACTTACTGATCTCCTTGGTTCCTCCTTCTCCTTTTCATAGAAAAGGGAATTTTCTTGGGATTCTTCAGGTGTCAGGTCAACTCCATCACTGCCTCAACTACAGGTGGATGACTCTGCTGTGGTCTGACTTGGTTCCTTGGACCTTTCATCAGTGTCTTGTAGTTCCACTAGTGTAGTTCCTTGGGAAGCCTTTAAGGACTGGGAGTTAGACAGGTCCCCTGTGGCTGTAGGTTTGTCCTCTCTGGGTAAGGGAAACCACTCTTGTTGGTCCTAGGGGAAGGAGTAGGTGAAGTCTTACTCAATAACAGAGTCAGTGTGTTTTTCCAAAGAATCTTCCATGAAAAGAAAATACCCCCCCCCCCAAATTGTTACTTCTCCTGTTTCTTTAACTATGGTCAAGAACATTTGCTAAGGGATTACTTTCTGCCTTTAGTGTTTTGTAACCTGATACTTCACTAACTAGAAATAGAAAAAGAAAAAAAAGCCCATCACTTTCTGACAGTGAATTCCAGTCAGAAGAGCAAAAAATGGAATGAGATTGCTTTTCTTCAGTGATTTCTCAAGCTGAAGATTCTCATTCTGAGGAAAATGTTAATTCAGGTTTTCCTCCGGAAAAGCTTTCTTTTACGGAGACTATAAATAAAATGAAATACGTGTTTTAGTGGGAACAGAATAAAATCCCTGTTTTCCATCAAAAGTGTTAAGATTTGTTGCAAATGGGTTTTCTAAAGCCTGCAGTTATCCCTCCCTTTTTTTTCAGAGGGTGTTTTCTTAACTGCTTGCCACTTGCCTGACAGTCAACCTCCCTCTCCTAAACAGTTATACAAAGAACCTCAGACGTGTGTGTGTGTGTGTGTGTGTGTGTGTGTGTGTGTGTGTGTGTGTGTGTGTGTATTCTAATCCTAAAGCAGAACCCATACCTTCTGACAAGGATGTGAAAGTTTTTGATATTGTTAGTTGAAATGTTTACTGGCTTCCTTTGAGAGTATGAGAAACTTCAATGTTAGCCTTCCCTCTCCAGAGGTTACAACTTCACTGAATTCCTTAAATGTATCTGCTTCTCATGTAATGAAACACTCTGTCATGCTCTTGTGATTTTGCTAATGCTATATCCAGAGCTGCTGCTCCCGGTTCAGTTATGAGAAGATTTGCTTTGTTGGTTTCTCAAAACTTACTTGAAGATGTTAAAAACTGAGATTTTAATTTCTCATCTAGAGAAGGATCTTCTGTTTGGCCATCCTTCTGATGATGTCCTTAAAAATTTTATGAAAGAGGAAAATTGATTCAGGGTGTGACTTACATCTTCCAACCCTCATTTTCTAAGTTCAATAAAAACTTTTTTTTTGTAATTCAGGACCCTTTTTCAAAAAGCAGTTAAAGAGGAAGGTGCTAACGAATATGATTTTAAAAAAGCAATGGCAAGAAGGATCTAAAATGAAAGGGAGATCTAAAAAGAAAGAAAAAGCATGACTACCTGGGTCTCCACCCCTCCCATACTGGCAATCTGTCCCATCAATCTATACCTTCATCTTCACCAGAAGTATCAGATTATGGCAGAGAAAGGGGTCTTGATAATCATCCTGTAAGGGGACAGATGGTAATAGTAGTCTCTCTGTCCTTTTCAGGGGATTCTTCCTCATCCTGTAAATCAAACATAACTGTTTCTTCCAGTTTTGGATAACATGTTGTCTCAGGAGTTGTAGATTTATTTCCCTCATATCTGATTGGCAATTGTTTTTATTCAAGAACGTTTCTGGTGCCATAGAAAGAGGGAAGTTGGAGACCAGTCCTAGACTTCTCTTTTCTGAAACTTTTTATCAAGATTCTAAAATAGGGCCTATATTAGATCACCGAACACTTAAAAAAGTGAACGGTGATTAATCGACCCTATTTAAGCGAAAGTTTACAACCTCGAACTATCAGAACACCAATTTTTTTCCAAGGGAAAAAAAAAATGCTGTTCCAACAAAAAATAAAAAATAAAAAACAAAACACTTTAAACATTACATTAAGTGGGGGCCCCCCGATGTGGGGGGCTGCACCCCCCCACACCCCCTTACTTAAATATACCAACTCCGAAACTGCACTACAGTGCCGCAAACAGCAAAGTAACGAAGCGGCCAAGCAAATTCTTTCCCAGGGAAAGAATTTGCTTAAAAGCCGCTTTGCCATTTTGCCATTTCAGTCTTTTAAGTTCGATCAAGACGCATTTGAAAGAATGTGTCTTTGGTCTTCTAATAGAAACCTTAAAATACAGCATGTTATCCCTTTAAACCCTATTACCTCTTACACCCTCCTGCAGCTTCATGGTAACATTAAAAGATGCTTACAATCACATTCCAATTTGCAAAGATTTAAGGTGTTTTTTTTAAGATTTTCTGTGTCAGGTTCACATTATCGATTCTCAGTTTTACCCTTTAGTCTGTCCACCATGCTAGGGGTATTTACAAAGTGCCAGGCTCCTGTGATTGCATACTGCAGGCTTCAAGGCATTTACATCTTTCTATATTTGGATGGTTGTCTTATATGCAGGCACTTTTCCCCACTTGTCAAGATTCCCTGACATGGGGCAAGAAACTCCTGCTCAGTCAGAGGTTTCATCTCTCATTCCTTCCCACTCACTAGTTTTTCTGGGATGTCTTCTGGATTTATCCCTTGGAGGAGCATATCTTCCATTAGACACAACAAATTAGTATGAGGAAATTTTCCTGAACTTCTTCAGTCAATCTAAGGCTTTTGACAGGGAATTTCTCAGTATTCTGGATTTCAGAGCTTTTGTGATTCTCATGATTCCCTTAGCCAGACTTCACATGAGAAGAATTTAGTGGAACCTTGGATCATCCAGGACTCAGCAGTAACACCCTTTATCATTTCAGATCCCAGTTTTTGAGTATGTAAGAAGGGAGTTACTGTGGTGGGTGGACCAGTTGTCTCTTACCCAAGGCCAGCCATTGCCCCTTCAGCCCTCACCTCAGTCTGTCACACTAGATGCTTCAGACTTTGCTTGGGGAGTAGTTTTAAAAAGGAGTGAAAGTGCAAGGTCTGTGGAACCCCCAGTGCGGACAAAAGCACATAAATGTCAAAAGAGATGATTATTTATTGTTGTATTTGTTTTACAGTTTGATAACGAGGTAAGGCTGGTCTACTGACCCTTTTCAATCATGACACAAATAAATAGTACAGTAGTAGTTAACAAAAAATGCTGACATAGTCCACCAATTCAGTCACAGTATGAAGGGTTATACATTACATAATACACAGGAACATTCATGTATGAGAAGTAAATCTTAAATATTAGTATACTGACAGTTCTGACAAGTTATCAGATTAGTAACTTTAGTTATAATTTTTACAATATGTAAATAGAGTAGAAGGTGTAAGAAAATCTCTAAAGTTGTTAATATGAACTATGTTGCAGTGATTAACCACCGTCAAGGGAGCAGGTGCATTTAGATTCATTCTGCAGATATTAAGCCAAAAACAAAAATAAAATTAAATAGTAGTAGTTATTCTATACCATGAAGTGTTTGTGTTTTGCAGATATTGCTTAATATTATTGAATGTTTCCAATATTTTTTTTTTTTTCTAGAGAAGTAATTTTCTTTAAATGTTTTTTATGTTTTGGTCGCACAAGTTTGAGTATGTAATTCTGACTCTTCCTAAGAGAGCATCTTTGGCCCCTTATTTGTAGCTTTCTTGTAAGGGGTGGTCAGTAGACAAGAGTTAGAATTTTTATTATATAAGGGCAATCCAGTGGACAAAGAGAAAGAAATGGGGGGGGGGGGTAAACAAAAGACCAGCACAGGTGTAGTTTTTAGCAAAATCTAGCACAGAAGCTGCCTTAAAAAAGGAATAATTAGTAGAGCATATAAAATATTGCATGATACCTACAAGAATCATTCAGAGGAGGTTAGAAAAATTGGGAAGAGAGACTGGATAAACAATTCACAAAGAAACAATGGGAGGATATATGTTGTTGTTGTTGTCTTTCAGCTTTTCCCGGTTAGGGGTCACCACAGTGGAACTCTGGTCCGCTAATGATTGGCAGTAGATTTTCACAGTGCCGAGTTGCCAGCTCAATACCCAACCTTCAATGAAGGCATGTATGGCTCCCAAATATGCAACAAAATCTAGAAGATTTAGGATTTTTGCTTGGAAATGTTTACATTGATATTTTTATACCCCAAGTAGACTCCAGAGAATTTTTCTTCAGGTAGATAGCAAATGTTGGAGGTGTGATGGTGAAGAAAGAGATAATTGGGAATATAGAGTGCAGTGAATTAGTGGACTTTAAGGATTTCCTGCAGATGCACTGTCAGAGATGCTGGGTGGACAGATTGGTGTGACAAGAGAGATGATTTTTCTGAGATATGATATAGAATCGGAATTGCCTAGACATGGTGAGGCCTTGCTGTCACTAATTACGATGGCTGCCAAAAAGCAGTTACTAGAAAATGGAAATCAAAATCTAAACCAACTATATTAGAAGTAGTGAATGTAGTAACAGAGGTAAAACAACTGGAATTGAGGTCTTTAGAAAAAGGTAGGAGCAAACTACATAGGAAAAAAATGGGAATTGTGCAAACAATACATACAGGAGAGGAATGAGGTTTAAAAGAAGGCAGAACCTAAATGAGCTGTGTAATGTTTGATTGAAAACAATTGGGTAGATTATAAGTGATGTACAATGTTTGCAACTGGGAGTGTGTCATTATGGTTTGTGATGTAAAATGCTTGCAATTAGGATTGCACCAATGTGGTTTGTTTCCATTTATATAAATGTATGATTGCTTATGTCATAAGTGATGGTTTAATAAAGATGTTACTTGTTTATAAAAGTGGGGCAGGAAATGAATAATTTATGTAATGTTGCTTAGGTTATATGATATATATCAATATATGTGAAGCATAACGTTTGTTAATTTTAACTTAATACAGTTTGATTAGTTTTATATAAATGTAAATGTGTCTATGTCACAAGTGATAATTCAATAACATTGTTTAAAAAAGGGCATCTAGCAGAAAAGTGCTTCTATAAGTAATAGATATAGAATAATATTTTCTAATAAGATGCAGTAATATTTCTAATAAGACGCAGTGATGACAATTCAGACTGAAACGGAGAGCAAATTTACATATTTTGTTTTCAGCTCTTTGGGTTTTTTGGGTGTTGTGAGCCGAGTGAAGAGTAATTCAGGGCAAAGCATACCCGGTTTTGGTGATTAGTACATTTTTGGTATGTGTATATGTCCAGCTGCAGACAGAATGTGTGAGATACAGTAACAGTTTTAGCTGTGACAAGATTTTGGTGATAAGGCCTTTAAAACATCAATTCATATTGTCAGTATGGATGCTGAATTAGAGTAGAGGGTCAAGTGTTGCAGCCAGATATTTTTGCTGATTAATGTTTAGAATTATATTCCCATTTCTATCATTAATTGTTAAGGTGGGTAGTAATGAGAGTTTTTTGTGGTGGAGAACATCATGATATTTCTTTTTGTACTGTTAATAAGTATCATATTTGTTTTGTACCGATTGTAGAGGTCACTGAAATTAAATCGTAACTTATGGTGTAGGGTAAGTAAGTTTGGCAGTCTCAAATAGCAGAATATCATCTGTATACATAACTGTATTGAGGTTGGGCAGATCATGAATAAGGATGTTAGTAAAACATGAAAAAAGAAGTGGGCCTAGCATATTGTCGTGAGGAACTCCAGTGTTTTCAGAAAGAAAGATATTAGAGTAGATTTGATTGGTTAAAAAAGTACTTACAGTACAGAACCTAAGGATGGTATTATCTCCAAAGTTAAGTTTTTGTAATTTGTGAGAATAAGGCTATAGTTAACTGTTACAAAGGCACGAGTCATATTGATAAATACTTCTGCAGCAATGAGGCCCTCATTAATATTACTGTAAATGTTGTCTGTGGCTGAGAATAGTATTGTTATAGTACTAAATGAATTTCTGAAACCATGTTGCCAATCACAGAGCAGGCCAAAACTGTTAATGTGTTTAAATATCTATTGGTGTGCTAGTTTTTTGAAAATGTTAGTTATAGGCCAGAGGTTTGAGATAGACCTCTAACTGTTGTGTTGAGAGGCGAATGAACTTTTGGTAACAGAGTAACATCTGTGTTTGAATAATTTGGGGGAAGCAATTCCTGCAGGTAGGGAAAAATCAAATATATGAGTAAGGGGATTTTGCAATGTTTTCAGATGCAAGTTTTAGAAATGCTGGATGTAATAAACTGAATTTTAAGGGGTTGAGTTGAGAAGTAATTACTGCTTTAATGGCCTTAAACCATCTCAGGTCTCCAAGATCTCTGCAAGTTATAACAGACAACAAAACACCACTATAATGTGGTACATAAACAAGGGTATACCAAATCCTATCTCCTTTTCAGGCTTTCTGTGATTGCCTGGAAGGTTGTAATTCGGCTTAGTTTGCCTCTTCAGACTTCATACATACAGTCAAAGCAAAATATTGTAGCATACATTTTAAGAAGGGCAGGGGCACACCCTCACAAATAGAAACTACATTTTGGGATCTTTCAGAAATCAATTCATCTAGGGGAAATACTTCAAACAAATCTGTTCACCTCCTTTCAAAACAGGCAGGTAAAAGAAATTCTGTTCCAGAATTCCTTGCAAACAGGTCAGGAAGATCGCTACTTTTGCATTTCCATGGAAGGGAGGTTTCCTGTATGCTTTTCCACCCTTTTCACTGATACACAAGGTCCTTCTATACATTTTGAAGGACTCTCCAAAGAGAGTGGTGATGACTCTCTTTTGACTAATGCAACAGTGGTTCTCCTTTCTTTTGAAATTGGTCAGGTGCAGTTACCATAAGCTTCCCCTCAAACTGGATGTACTCAAATAAGACAGGTTGTTTGATATACCCCAACTCGAAGACACTGCAATTGACTGGTTATTAGAGTTTTGATATCTTTAAGGCACCTTTATTTCTAAGATGTGCAGCAGGTATTAAAGAAAGTGACAACATGCTACTAGAAAATCATATTTATGCAAGTGGAAAAGCTTTTCTAGATGGTGCCACTGTAAGAACCAGGACCATTTTGAAGCCTTGATCACCTCTGGTACTAGATTGTTTATATGAATTGTTATCCTCTGGCCTCTTTTACCTTTCTATCCAGATTCATCTTTCAACCATTTCTGTTTATCTGCCCCTAGATCCCCCTTTCTTCCGCTTCTCAAGTTAAACTGTTCTTGAAATGGATTTTATATATCTATCTAGCTAGGAAACACATGGATCCTCCTTGGGATCTTAATTTTATGGTTGAAAATTAACACTTCGTCCATTTCTATGTGCTTATCATGTTGGCTTGAGAGTCCTAATATGGAAACAATGTGCTTCCCATTGATCTGACTTCTGTAAAGAGGATATCTGAGCTGCAAGTCCTTATGGTGAGTCAGTCCTACATCATTTTCCATAAGAATAGGGTTTCTTTGAGAACTAGTTACTTGCATCACCCGTTCTGATCAGGGGTGCCAGCATCACTTCAGTGACCTTCATTAGGAATACCCTGACTTACTGTACCAGTGGGAGGCAATGGTTAGGAAGAGAGTATGATGATTGGATGGGAAACAGGAAATTCACCCCAGGGATCACCTCTGTGGCTCTGCTCGACAGGGGCACAGGAAAATAATTTTCTTGGGTGGCGAACACCAGGGTACCTTTTTGGCTAGGCTTGTATAGGCCCTAGGGCCGATAGCCTAGTACCTACCTATGAACCTATGTATTATAAGCATTTCTTCCATCCATTATTGTGTTACTTGTTGTACCTGTATACTGATGTAAAACACTTTCATTACAGCACAAGCTGAACAGAGCAGGATGTCATAGAAACTGTGAGATACTGTCCTGGCAGTGGGGTACATATGCCTTGTGCGTCACCCCAGTGTGTAACTGCCATTGTATGTGTGCCATCTTCATATTCTAATGTGTTTTGTTTGTTTTTTCTCAGCCTTCGGCAAGTCTGATTACAGTGCAGGTGGTGGAACAGTAGCATTCATCTTGGGGTAAGCTGCCTAATACTTCTAGTACTGGCTAACTAGTGTTCACCAGTTCTGCCTCTCAACAGGAGTATGGAGATCACCCTGGTGAAGGTTACCTGGAGGAATCACTGTTAGCTTCAGTGATGACTTCCGGGGGGGGGGGGGGGTGCAGATGCTTCTCTTCTAATAGTAGCTGAGAGAGAACGTATCCCGTCATCTTCCAGTGTCATTTGCAGAGCTTCTTGTCGCCGGAGATTCACTGACAGCTGGATGCCTACCTCAGAATAGTGGAGTGCCTCAAGGTGAGGCCTGCTGAGTTACGCAACTGGCAAATGTTAACAACTGGGTCACTAGAGGCAAAACTTGTTCATGACATCAATCATGGAGGCAACTGCTGACTGGGTATTATTGCCAGTTGTACCATTATGGCATCTGGCCATGCCCCCTGCCCTCTCCCCATCTGTATGTTTTCCTCTCTGTTGTATCATTCCCTATCCTTCATTCATTGTCCAACTCTCCCCTTCACCAACTGTCCACTCTTAGCCAATCTGTGCCCATTCACTCATTCCCATCTTTTGTGTGTTTACCTCCCTGTCTGTGTGTGTGATATATTTGTCTGTCTGCTCCTGCTGTCTTACCTTCCCCTCTAAACTTTGCCCAATGATTTCTCTCCACCTACCCCCCCAGCCATTCTTCTTCATATATTGAAAATGAGGCTCCCTGTCCCACAAAAATAGATTGTCTTCCTACCCAACTTTCAAATATTTTGGTTAACCATGTTGTTTTCCTCAGCTTGTTATATTCCCCTTTCCTCCCCATTTCAGTTTAGAACTGGATTGACTGCTGTGCTGACCCTCTGTGGGCTGTCTGAAGCATCACCTATATGATGGTTGATTGTATATGGATGTGCATGAACTGAGCCCCACTAGCCTACATTAGCAGTAACTTCAGTCATTTGTCATACACTGTCACAGTACTCCTTCAGTGTGTTGCTGTTTCCTGTAATTTGGCCATTCCGATTTACTTTGCAGTCATTTCTCCAGCATCTTGGCATACATATATGATTAGCTTTGGGGTGCATCATGTTTCCATTTCCATGCTGTTTAGCCTAGTGCAGGTGTGCAGTACTTGTGTATGAATCCCAGACTGTGACACTTTTTAGTCACACTTTAGGTTTTTTGGATAGAAAAATACTATGCATGTGGTCCAGGAGATCATTGAGGGGCGTAGCACAATTCTCTGATTGTGCATAGATGGTTAAGTGTCTTGCTAACGGTAACACAGTAAACAAATGAAGGCTGAGGAAGTCAAACTCTTTAGTGTAGGAAGCTGCTTATCAACAGCTCATAGCTTTAGTCCTCTGTGCTAATGGCAGACCCTTTGTGAACTGATCTGCTGTTACTCTTGAAGTGGTTTTCAAGTCTGTGCTGAAAACTGGAGATAACATTTTTGCAACATGTGAACTTTTAATTAATTAGTATACACTTTCAACTGCAGCAGTTTTCATAATTTGATCTCAGAGATTTCAACATAATTATGTTTTTTCACAGTATGTCATAAATAAGACTGTCATTAAAAAAATGTTTCCTAGTATAAAAGACTCCTGTTATGTTAAGGAGAAGCTGTCACATATTGGGTTTCTGGTATGTGTGAAAAGCCCATTGAAAGCATTAAGTTCTCTTTGATGTTCTTCATTCCACATTGCTGCAGTCCTAACTATTGGGGTAGTCCGCTGTCCAGTCGGCCCGAATACCAAAGTATATGGCTGACGTCGGTCAGGGCGCATTAGACGGACGCCAGAACGCCAGGGTACTAATGCGCATGCCCGACGCCATATCCTCAGTCTTTTTTGCCGCATGGTCCGATGCAGAAGCAATTTTGCGAGTGCAGGTTGGCGTTCTGAAAGTTTCTGAAGTCAGAGTTTCAGACCGAATCAAAGTTGATTATTTTGGTTTTTTCTTGCCTCAGTATTTAACCGGATGTCAGAAAAAGTAAATAACTGTATTTCTTGTGGGAAACAGATACCTCATAGGGATTACCATACTTTGTGTATACCTTGTTTAGGGCCTGAGCACGACGTTGTTGGATGCCGCTCTTGTGCTAGGTTTAACAAACGCACTATTAAGAGACGGTTAGACTGTGCCAGATTAGTGTTTGGGAAGCGTTGTAACTATAAAATGCCGTCGGATGCTCCGACGCCGGCTAAAAAGCGCAAGGACAAAACAGCAAAGCCTAGAGGGGAAGAACCGACAGTTTCAGACGTCGGTTCTTTAGAGGGCTCAGTGGAGCCGGAGGTTTTGCCAGGTGTTTCTTTGGAGTCTCAGGGAGAGACTTTACTGTTACAGGATGTTTCCTCTCAGGATGTAGGCCAGGCTGAGGGGGCTTCTCAGGTGGCTGTTCTTCCCTCACTTCCTAAGGTGGTTAGGGCCTCCCCTTCTGTTCCCAAGGCTTCCTTAAAGGGCAGGCCAAGTTTTGCTTCAGTGGGGGTTTCTCCTAGTGCTTCAGGGTCTTTGCCTAAGAAACATATGCTTAAAATGGCAGAAGATTTGATTACTATGATAAGGGGTTCTATGCCCCCTCCTGATAAGAGGCCTAGGGTGGAACCTGAGTTTGAGAGTTTTGAGCAATGCTCGAGGCTTCTGAGTCTTCGGCTGAAGACTTGCAGGAGTTCCTACTTATTCTGATTCGGATGTGGATGATTCTACTCCTTCAGCTTCTCCTCCTGAGGATTTTTCATTTTCAGAGACTTTGCATTCCATGAGGGAGCATTTTAAATGGGAAGGCCAAGATTTCTCTGATTCCAGGAAAAGGCTTAGGGAGTTCTTGTTTTACCCCAGCATAGGCCTTTAGCTATACCTCCTGTTTTGAATGTGGTGGAAGATGTTTTTGCAGAGGCTTCCTGAATCCTGATTCTTTGCCTCCTGCCCCAGTTAAACCGGATAGGTATTATAGGGTGCCTGAAGCTCATAAGTATCTTTTTAAGAGTCCTAGGGCAGACCCGGAAACTGTCTCTCAGGGGCCTAAAGGTGTAAAGGCCTCAGTTGTTAAAAATCCTGTTCCTCCTGATAAAGAGGCAAGGGCTTTGGATAGATGGGGAAAGAAAGTGTATACTTCTTCCACTTTAGCCATGAGGGCGTTGAATTGTCAGTTTCACATGTTAAAATATCAGAATTATCTTCTTTCACAGTTGAAATCTAAGGTGGATGCTCTGGAAGGTATTGACTGTAAAGAGTTGCAGGATTTAGTTCATGTGTCTGAACAGGTGGGTAAACATTCCTTGCAATGTGGTTTTGATGCTGTGCAGGCCTCCTCCAGGGTGGCTGCCACTGGTTCTGTTCTTCGTAGGCACGCCTGGTTGAGAGATCAGAACTTAGCTGAGCATGTTAAGACAAGGATTTTGGATGCTCCTTTACAGTCTGATGTGTTGTTTGGTTCGCCTGTGGAAGCAGTTTTGAAGAAAATGGAGGACAAGGCTAAATCTATGCAAACTGTTAAAGATTTTTACAGGTGCAGCCTCCAAGTTTAGTAGAAATTGGCCTGCTAAGGGTTGGACTTTTCCTGCTTATGATTCCCAGTCTAGGGGTAGGTCTAGACGTGGTAAAGGCAGAGCTCAGGGTTCTTTTAGGCCTAGGACAGGGAGTTCCCCTGCTCAGACTTCTGGGGAGGGCAGGGGTCAGTCCTTTCGTAAGCAAACCCAATGACCTGCCTTTTCAGCTGCCAGTTCATTCTTGCCTGGCAGCACCGTTGGGAGGAAGGCTGTCTCTTTTCAAAGAAAATTGGGATTTAATTACCCACGACAGATGGGTTCTGGATATCATTCACCACGGTTACAGGTTTTATTTCCATACCTTGCCTCCTTTCAAAGGCATGCCAGACATTCCTCCTCTACAAAGACAAGAGGCGCACAAGCAGATTTCTCTATTGCTCCAAATAGGGGCCATTCAGCCAGTTCCTGTGCCAGAAAGAGGCCTAGGATTTTATTCTCGCCTGTTCCTAGTACCAAAGAAGGGGAACACGTGGAGACCGATTTTGGATTTATCTATCCTCAACACTTATCTGGACATTCCCAAGTTCAAAATGTTGACGTTACAACAGCTTTTACCTCTACTGGGCAAAGATCACTGGATGGTAACTTTAGATCTCAAGGAAGCTTACCTTCATGTGCCTATAAGATTAAGTGGCAGAAAGTATGAGCTGGAAGTTCTCATTATCAGTTCTCTGCATTGCCCTTTGGCTTATCTACTGCGCCCAGAGTATTTGCAAAGGTTCTGGCTCCAGTGATAGCTTACTTCAGGCTAAAAGAGATTCAAATCTACCCTTACTTGGACGATTGCCTGATTCTGGCTCAAGAAAAGGAAGACCTTCTACAGCATCTGGAATATGTCATAGCAGTGCTAAGATGCCTAGGGTATTCTGTGAACGAAATAAAGTCCAGTCTAGTACCCTCTCAAGACATGTGCTTTCTGGGTGTGAGACTGAATACAGCAGCCCAGATGGCCTATTTAACCCCGGACAAACAAAAGAATCTTTCCAGTTACTTCCATCAACTATCTCTTCAGTCCGGGCTGACTGCAAGGACAGTCCTTCAAGCCTTAGGGTTCATGGCATCTTGTATTCTGGTGCTTCCCAATGCCAAACTGCATATGAGGAAGCTACAATGGTATCTCAAAAATCTATGGACACAGCACTGCCAGGATTTGGACACTGTCATTCAAATAATACCTTGCATTCAAAAGGAATTTTTGTGGTGGGCTCAGGAATGTCACCTAAACAAGGGACTCTCTGTGACCCGGCCAGAGGCGAGTCAGATTCTAACGACAGATGCCTCAGACATTGCTTGGGATCTAAATGGAAAGTGGATACAAGACAAGTGGCCTGCCAGACTACAGCATCTACATATCAACATGAAAGAGATGTTAGCAGTCCAGTTTGCATTACTGGCTTTCAAGGAATTACTTCTTCCAGGGCAGGTGTTGATTCTAACAGACAACACAACTGTCATGTGGTACATCAACAAACAAGGGGAACACATTCTTACCCATTGTGCAGGCAAGCAATGATTTTATGGGAGACTGCGCTCAGCTTGCAACTAACTCTTCAGGCAAGGTTTCTGCCGGAGCACAGAACTCCTTAGCAGATGTGTTAAGCAGACAAATCATGGATCCCAGTGGAAACTGGATCTTCATGTATTTCAAAAATTGACAGTGTCATGGGGAACTCCAGACATAGATCTGTTTGCTTCTCCACTAAACCACCAGCTGCCAAAGTTTTGCACAAAGAGTTTTCATCACACAGCTTGGAAAGTGGATGCTCTCTCTTTCAGTTGGAAAAATCTTCATGTGTATGCGTTTCCACCTCTGCCTCTTCTTCCAAAGGTGCTTCTAAAGGTCAGACAAGACAAGCCAAGGATGATTTTAATAGCTCCAGATTGGCCTCGGCAGCACTGGTACCCATTACTGAGGAGTCTGGTAAGGAAGCCTCCATGGCCTTTACCCTTGATTCCACACCTGTTGTCTCAGAGGGACGGTCACCTGCTCAATGTCAAGCTTCATTCTCTTCATCTCACAGCCTGGCATATTCTGTTTTGAAAGACAGCAGGTCTCAGCTTCCTCAACAAGTTTTAAATGTGATTATGGAAGCCAGGAGACCTAGTACAAGAAAAGTGTATGCAGAAAAATGGAAGAGATTTTTATTTTGGAGTGCAGCAAACAATTTGGAGATTTCTGAGCCAAATTTGAGTGTGGCTCTGCAATATCTTACTGAATTATTGGACAAAGGTTTGTCTTTCTCTTCCATTAAGATTCATGCTGCAGCAATTTCAGCACACTATGATTGTGACCCACCATTGTTTTCGCATCCTTTGTTCAAGCAATTTCTTAGAGGGGCAAAGAATATAAGACCCCGAGCTCCTACTCCTGCTTGGGATCTCAATTTTGTGTTGGAGAAACTTACTCTACAACCTTTTGAGCCTGCGGCTACTACTGAATTGAAATACTTGTCATGGAAGACTGCTTTTTTGTTGGCCATTACTTCTGCAAGAAGGGTTTCTGAGTTGCAGGCCCTTATGGCAGTGGAGCCTTTCTTGATTTTTCATAAGGATAGGGTATCATTACGTACTAATCCTTCCTTTATGCCTAAAGTGGTTTCTAGTGTGGCTTTAAACCAAACTATTCATTTGCCTACGTTTTATGCAGATCCCCAAAATAAAGGGGAAAAGATTTTGCACACTTTAGATGTACACAGGCAATTGCGTTATTATTTGAGCAGGACTAAGGATTTTAGGCAGTCTCAGCAGTTGTTTGTTTCTTTTGCTTTGAGTTCGCAGGGCAAGCCTGTGTCAAAACAAACTATTTCTAGGTGGATTGGGTGTTGCATTGCATTTTGTTATTCCCATCATGGCAAGGAGATTCCAGCTGGGATTAGGCCTCATTCCACTAGGGCTACTGCCACTTCAACAGCATTTCTAAGGGGGGTGGCAACAAAGGATATTCTGGAGGCAGCTACTTGGAGTTCAGTGCATACTTTCTCTAAGCATTATCACCTTCCTCTCTACTCTAAGTCTAGGGCTGGTTTTGCCACAGCTATTTTGCAAGGCATGTTGTCAGTTCCTGCTTCCTTATGATTTGCCAGCCTCCCTTACCTCTGCTTTGGGATTCTACCCAATAGTTAGGACTGCAGCAATGTGGAATGAAGAACATAGTACAGTTTTGTACCTACCATAAATGTAGATGTTCGAGGATCCACATTGCTGCATAATTTACCTCCCTCCTTCCCTCTGTGTTTAGGGGTGGTTGTGTAGGTGAGGTTATGTTCAGCTAATTTTGTATATATTGTACATATTTTTGGTGCAGGTATGTTTGGTGTTTTTTGGATTTTGGCCCTTATCTTTTCAGGGTCTTCTGACATCTGGGGCAAGAAAATATGCGCAAGGCGGGATTAGTACCCTGTACGCGGCGTGCTGGCGTCGGTCTAATGTCGCCTGACCCGCCAGCCATATACTTTGGTATTCGGGCCGACTGGACAGCGGACTACCCCAATAGTTAGGACTGCAGCAATGTGGATCCTCGAACATCTACATTTATGGTAGGTACAAAACTGTACTTTTGTTGACAATATCAACTTTGTATATTAAGCTACATTGTCTGATTACCTGTAAATGTTAGCTGCTATTTTTAAACATAGTATTTTTTCTGATACTACTAGTGTGAAATGATCTTTCAGATGGGACTAAAAATGTGCCTGTCGTGATGTTAATATCAAGCATATGAAAAGATTGCTGCAGATTGAGATGATTATGTGGAAACACAATTAAAAGCAGAAATTTAATTTTATCTAGTCTGTCACAGGTTAACATATGTATAATAGCAATCTATAACCCAGTTTAATAACATTGCAGACAAGGATCATTTATCACTATCTGGTGTTTGCCTTTGTTACACAGGTAACTGTGCTCAAAAGGAACACTATTTCATGCTCTGTTAGTCTGCTGCTATTATATGACACTACAATTTCCATCTGAAAAGTAAAAAGACTTGTACTTGAAAGTAAATGAAAAGGCAATGATCTTTACTAACATTTTTGTTAAAAGTAAATATGGGGTCTTATAACAGCTTGTTCAGTATTGGGTGGCAGTAATTTTTCAGTCTAGCAAACTGGCAGTTTTCATTCATGTAAAGAAAAATGGGAAATTGCAAGCAGTACAAGATGTTGCTTGATTGATTGTTGTGAAAATGTCTCTATCAGGCTATGCAGTAAATCTGTACCATTATTTTTGAATATATATTTAGTTTGAAATTACACATAGATTTTTAGTCATTCTTTTTGCTGTGTGTCAGAGAACAACATCATAGCCATTAGGATGAGTTCTTAGACACACACACACACACACACACACACACACACACACACACACAAACACTCATATAGTTTTTATTAGACTGTGCTTCCCCTGAAACTTATTGCCCTTATTCCCTCAGGAAATAATCTTCCAGGTCACTAAACAAGACTACAAGCAGATGACTTGATCAGCAAAAATATGCAACTGTTCAGTAAATTGCTGCAGAAGTATATTGATAAAGTGACTTGCGCAGCAGAAGAAAAAAATGTCTGTGGAATAACTGAGGCAAATACTGTAACAGAGCGTTTGTGTGAGCTGGAATAGAGGTAAAGTTTCCTCCTCTGAGACAGAAGATAGTGGCCCAAGCTTAGCACTGACTAACCCTTGAGCAGACCATGAATGCAGGATTTATTTTCAGCTCACTCAGAATTGCCAGATATTCATTTTCACTGCACCGTGTTGCAAGTAATATGTGTATGATAGTGTTACATTTCTGCAGTTAACAACCACAGGTAAAAAAAATAATTTGGCAGTTAATCTGAGCTACTTTTATTATAGGATACTAGTGCCATACCATATAATTCTCTTTGCACAGTGTGAGATGAATTGTGAGACATGTGAATAAAGAGAACCCACCTGACATATTTGTGTCATGCTACTAAAAGAGGCAAGGTGTAAGGGTAGTGTGGATGAGGAACTGGGAAGGGAACAGTGGTGAATTCTCCAGTTAAAAACAATGTCCAGCTGGGAAGTGAAGATATGCTGCAGAAGCTCCTATTGCAACATGCTTTTTTGTAAAATCTCTTCATTAGCTGATAGCAATGAGTTATCTAAGGTGTCGTGGTGACGCAAAATCTCTATATGGTGGGGGTGTCCGATGTAGGATAAAAATAAGCCTTTTAAAATTACATAGTGCTGCTTGGCCTTTTAAATCTTGGAAAAGGTCACTGAGTGAGTCAGAAACAAGAATAGAATTAGTGCTTAACAGAGATTTTTATTTTTTTAATATGAGCTGATGTGTAACTGTCTTTAAACTGAAGCTTTAGGTATGTGGTAGTACATGATATATATATATATATATATATATATATATATATATATATATATATATATATATATACTTAAGCAGAACTGTAGCTGTGCATGTGTGTGTGTGTGTGTGTGTGTGTGTGTGTGTGTGTGTGTGTGTGTGTGTGTGTGTGTGTGTGTGTGTGTGTGTGTGTGTGTGTGTGTGTGTGTGTGTGTGTGTGACTATGTTTATTTATGTGTGTTCTTATTTCTTCTTTGTCTAAACCATCCAGTCATTGGCAGTTAAGCATTATATAGCTCATTCAAATCCTGCTTCTTAAACCTCGTTCCTGCTGTGCATATATTGTTCCCACAATTCCCATTTTTTCCTATGTAATTTTCTCCTTCCCTTTTCTAAAGATCCCAATTCCAGTTGTTTCATCTCTGTTACTATATTCACTACTTCTAGCAAAGTTGGATTAGAATATGACTTCCATTGCTTTTCTGGCAGTCATCATAATTAGACTCAGCAATGCTTTACTATGTCTAGGCAATTCCAATTCTGTAGCATAACTCAAAAAAAAAATCAACTCCCCAGTCAGTCCAGTCTGCTCACCTGCATCTCCGACAGAGCAGTCTGCAGGCAATCCCTAATGTCTGCCAGCTCATTTCACTCCCAAAACACGTTTCCAGCTACCTCTTTCTTGCCCATCACACATCCATTCTTTGGAGTCTGCTTGGGGTATAAAAATATCTATGTAAACACTTCCAGGCAAAGATCTTAAATCTTCTAGACTTTGTTGCATATTTGGGATATATACATATATCACCCCATTGTCTATTTGTGAATTGCTTATCCAATCTCTCTTCCCAATCCTTTATAAGCTTCTCTGATTGATTCTTATAATAATTATGCAATATTTTATATGCTTTATTAATTATTCCTTTTTTAATGGCAGCTTCTATTCTAGATTCTATTAAAAACTCTACCATGCTGGTCTTTCATTTAGGAGCCCCCTATTTCTTTTTGCTTGTACTCTGATATCAATCCTTGATAGGGAAGGCAATCTCTAACCTACAGTCCATATAAATTCTTGGCCCCTCCCAATTCTATTACCTTTCCCTTTCTAGTTATTTGCTCCCAGTACCTTTGTTCATTTGCCAGTTTTATCCAGTAAATTCCATCCCCCTCTTGCCTATTATCTGTATCCCTGACTACAGTCATCCCTATCGGCAAAATATCTTATCTCCATTCTCGTGCTGGTTTGGTTCTTAGAATATTCACTGCTATTTTATGAATCTAATACTCTGTATGATTTTGGTTGTTCTCCTTGAGAGTCTGCATTCAAAATCCCAGTCTCTCCTTATTTCTTGAGCTTTCCTCCCTGTGTTAGCATCATTCCATTCCACTTTGAATTACAGTTTTCTGCTTGTGCTATGTATAAGAGCCTAACTGTGTTGCTGTAAAATACCCCTTCAAATTAAGTAATCCTAGTCTGCCTTGTTTTATTGGTAGAATCAGATTATCCCTTGACCCTTGCTGTCTTCCCTTCCCAGATAAAATCCTTCAAGTTTTTTTTAATTGCCATCCACAACTTCTCCTCCAGTTGATAGAAGTATGCCTGATCTGTGTATAAGAATAAAGGGACTGAAAACATTTTAATGGCTTGTATCTCAGTATCCATATAACAAAACTTCCAGTTTCTCAATTTTTGTATAATCTTCTGTTTAGTCTCTTCCCACATATCCTTAGCTGCCACCACAGAGTCATTTATAATCCATACTCCTGAATACTTCATTTTGTCATGTCCCCATAAATATGGATATTGTTGGACCAATTCATGTGTGGGTACATAATTTACTGCTATTGCCTTTGTTTTACCTTCATTAATTTTGTATCCCGAGAAGATTTGAAACTGTCTTAAAATGTTCCACAACACTATAATGTCCCTTTCTGGTTTTGTCATGTATAAAATAATATCATCTACAAATAGAGCCAGCTTTTCCTGACTACCATACCAGTTATATCCATGAATTTCTGAGTCCCTTATTTTCTTTGCCAGTGGTTCTAAATATAATGCAAACAACAAAGGGGAAAGCGGACAACCCTGCCTGATTCCTCTACTCAAGCAGAAATTATCAGAGAGGACCCCACCTATTATAATTCACACCTTCAATCCCTCATATATTCTTCTAATCAAGGTTATAATTGTGTCAGGGAAAGCAAATTCTTCCATTGCCCTACCCATGAAGTCCCAGTCTACTTTGTCAAATGCTTTCTCTGCATCAAGACCCACCAGTAAAAGTGATACTTTCTTACCTTCTGCTTCCCTCTAGATCATCAATGTTCTGTTAATATTATCAAATGTTTGCCTCCCCTCCACAAAACCACACTGATCAATACTTATCAATTTTGGTATCACTTTTGCCATTCTTTTAGCCATTATAGACATAAACACTTTATAGTCATGCTTTAGTATTGAAATGGGCCTGTATGAAGCTGGATCCGATGGATCTTTACCCTGTTTAGGTATTACCATTATCACCACCTACTTCCAGGATGCTGGTACTTCTCCCCTCTTAAAGTACTGTTAAACAAAACCTTCCAGATCTTTATCAGTTTTTTTCTCTTCTAACTTCCAAACTTCCACAGGAATACCTTCTATTCCTGGGGACTTTCCTGTAGATTGGTTATACATAGCCATTTTTGTCTCATCCCTTAGAACTTTTTTTTTGTGAAAAAAGATATTGTATAACAGAAATGAAGATAAATGTTTATGTGATTGAATTAAATCATTTATTTTGGTTGAGAAGTTATCAGTAGCATTTTTTAATTAACTAGTAATCTAAAGTTTAGTTGCCATTAGTTTTAGAATCAAATATTCAGAAATGTCCTTACTGAGAATATAAGGTAACCTTCACAAGTCAGCCTGCATGACATTTTTTTCCTTTCATGCAATTCTATAGGAAGACTATGAGGCTCTACAATTAACATAAAACTAATAACGTTGTAAGGTAAGGGGTGCATTCCTTTTTATGACCTATAGCATTATTAAGTGCTATGCCCACCAGTCCTTCAATGGCTACATGTTGTGAAAAGCATATATCAGTTGGAGGAGAAAAACATACATACAGCTGAGAACTTGTGTAGGAGATCACTGAGCTGCCTTACTGGAGTCTAGTGTAGCAGTTTATGTTCATATGTTTGTTGCATGAAGAATAGCACATATTCAAAAGAGAGCCACCCCAGTTCAACAAACCTGCACACTGCTGAGTAAGTAGTGATGTCTATACCAGCAAATTTGGCGTAGATAATGGTATAGTCCTTTGTATGATTATTTAATCTGAGATAGCAGAGAGTTTGCCTTGTTTAGCTTATGTAGTTGTCATGTTTAATTCTGTGCAGTATGCCAAGTTGTGGGTTCACTTTCCATGATCATATGGGTATGTGCTTGAAAGGATAAAATGAACAACAATTTGGAATACGTTATTGAATTAAAAATGCCAGCTAACAGTATGCTACTTGTCGTGTAAGATATCTGGGAGTCATGCTATTTAGTAATGTGATACCTTCCTTCAGAAAGTGAGGAGATGGGGGCGTGGCCAAGGATGAACACAGGATAGCAGCAGATTTCTTCAGCTCCACCAATTTCATTACACTGACAGGAATTAATTACTTAAAAAAATAATTTTTGAAGTAATTTTCTTTCTAAATATGTTTGTTTTATATAGTTCTTGAACTATATCTAAAAAAGAAAGGAAATCTTAACAATATTCCTGTCAGAAATCACTTTGGAAATTTTCCTGTCAGTTTATCAGTCTGAAATGAGTTCCAGTAAGACAAATTCTCAAGACTCCAGCATCAAGAAAGAACTTCAGTCTCTGATAATTATAATCCAGCAACTTACTGCTAAGATGGATAAAATGGATACTAAAATAGACACCTTCATAGAAAAAACTACAAAACAAATAGACTTGTTACATATAGACCTGCAACAACAGAAGATCCAGATGACAGGCATAGAAGAAGCTGTGAATGACATGGAAAATAGAATCCAAGAAGAGGAAATCAACATTGAGTTTCTGCTGAAACAAAATACACATTTACAAACAAAGCTGGATGACCTGGAAAATAGATCTAGGCGCAATAACATTAGGATTTTTGGACTGCCAGAAAATATTGAAGGTAACAATATTACTTCTTTTTTAACAACATGGCTCCCTAAAACTTTAGACTTACCAGAAGCATTCTCTTTTGGTATCGAAAGAGCACATAGATCTATAGCTAATACTAACTCTAACAAAAATATCCTAGATCAGTTATAGTTAGATTTCTATCATCTTTTGATAAAGAGATGGTTCTTAAATCTGCTTGGGCTAAAGCTCCTGTTAAGATTAATGAGACAACTGTGCGTTTTGACAATGACTATTCTTCCATGGTAATAGCTAAAAGAAAAGTTTTTCTGCCACTAATAAGGGAGCTTAAAAAAGCACAGTTTAAAACATACCTTCTGTTTCCTGCCAAGCTTAAAATCTTACTTCCTGATGGTCCTAAAATTTTCGATGACTTAGACTCTGCTTTACTGTTTATCAAAACAAATAAGATTTTGGATAAAATAGAAGAAATGGAATGGGCTAGTCCTTCATTAAAGAGACTGGCAACTGAAACTTCGTGGAAGACTTCAGAGAAGAAGAAGAGACTAAAAACAAATGATTTGTTCTATGTTTTTTTTCTCTCTCATCATTTTATTTCATTATTAATCTTTTTAAATATAGTTCCTGCATTTCCAAGAAGCCACAAATATTTTGAAAAAGAATTAATCAAAGTTATTCTCTGTGTGCAAAGAAATGTTTTGTTTCATAACCAGTCAAAATATCTAAAGATTTAATGGCAAGCTATGATTCAACTTGTTTCTCTTTCTGAAAAGGAGAAGTAAGGTCAGTAATTTGATACATTTTTTTCTTTATCTTTTTTTTTTCTTTTCCTTTTCTTCTTTTCTTTGTTTAAACAATGACATTCTATTTAGATTATGTAGTGGGTAAAGGGTGGGGGAGGGCAGGGAGAGAAGAGTAATGAAAATATGATTAATAGAATAATAACATATTTATTCCTTGTAAAAAGTTTATATGTTCTTCAAATGCTATTCCTAATTATACTTTCTTGATTATACTGCTTATGCTTGTTTGTAAATAATCTGTCATGCTTTAACTAATAATAATTAGAACTAAATAATAGTAAATAATATGTTTTATTTTTAACTCTATTAATATAAACAGTAAGTAATATTCCATTGTATATACTTCTTATAGCTTTCTCTTACATTTTTGTATTTCTGCCTTACACCCTTTTACTTCTTTTCTTTATTAATATATAGAAATGCTTTTGATCATATAGACACAGTAAATAATAAGATTTGCATAAAAATTGAGTTGGGACAAAAATATTGAATTTTATTACTTATTAATAATTTTGGGCTTAATTTCACTTACATAGAGGCTGTAATAACCTGTAAAATACATTGTGAAGGTTTTGTCATGTTTAGATGCATTTACACTGCTAAATTAATGTTTGTCACTAGTTTTTAATAAGTTTCCCGCCAAAATGTTAAGAGAGACAATCTGGGATATGGGCTGTCTCATGCACAGTGTCCATGAGCTACTTTAAAAGCTTCAACTCTCAGAATTCTCACAGAGAAGCTGAAAGCAGTTAGTCTAACCTTTGACCTAGATATCACACTGACACATCACAGATTCAGGAAGAACTCTCTATCAGGAAATAGAAATGATGCAAATGCGACTATGTGAAGGAAAATAAACTCTTTAACATCTAAATGTGAGTTATTTTATATAATTACTTAAATATCTATGTTATAATTCATAAAATGTCAGTTATAATGAGTTTAAATGATACAGTTTCTTGTAGTAAGTAAATGTCTTATTTTAGAAGGCATAGAAAATGAAACATTTATTCAAGTGTTTTTGAAAATCTACTTAACAGCAGCATAATAATCTGTGTTAAAAACTTATGTTCCAAACATATACATTACTATAACTCATTTAATTCATCTGATTGACAAGCATAAATAATTTTATAACTCTATTCTGGAAGAAATTGTCATGTGATATATTTTAAAGCAGTAGTATAGCATGGTTGTAAAATCTGGTTACTAAAATGTGTTTGCTGTGCATTATTTTGTATAAAGCAGACAGATTTATTGTAGGGACAGCAAGTAGGATAGTGCTCAGCAAGGACACAACTCAGTGAGATCATATATATATATATATATATATATATATATGTGTGTGTGTGTGTGTGTGTGTGTGTGTGTGTGTGTGTGTGTGTGTGTGTGTGTATGTGTATATATATATATATGTGTGTGTGTGTGTGTGTGTGTGTGTGTGTGTGTATATATATATATATATGTGTGTGTGTGTGTGTGTGTGTGTGTGTGTGTATATATATGTATATAAGTGTTTCTGAGAATCTGCATAACTATGCAGTATGATTTATAACAATTTCTATGAATACAATATTTTATTCTATTGACAATAATGAGTTTGAGTAAATGCTCATATACAAGCAATTCAAGGTTTTTTTTGGAAGCTGTTAATTGCATTTACATGACAGAAAATAGATGCATCTTAATATATGTAATGTCTGAATCATATTAACCAAAGTTTTTGATTTAAATGAATGTTAGAACTTATTTTTCTCTCCTCTTGATTTCTAACATCAAGATTATTTGGATGCTATTTGAATACAAGTGTTTTATATTACATAGATGTATATAGTAGTATGAACAGTTTTTTTTTTAAAAAAAAGGTTTATTTTAGTTTATATGATGCTGTTTTACCAAATGTGTAGTCTTGTTTTGCTAGATAATTGAATTGAAAACTGTTAACCTCAGTTAAATATAACTAGGATTAAATTGATAAGGTGGTAGCTGAGGTACTGCTGCTTAGGGTAGGGGGTTAACTTGAGTGGTAAATACTACTCTAAGTTGGAGTTTATAACTCCAGGCTGGATGCAAGGTTTAATCCTTACATTATTTTCACTTGTTCATTGTTATTTGTATATAGTTTTGACATCCACAATATATTTTGTACATTCATTGTCACTACAAACAAAATTGAATCCTATACAAAATCCCATAAGAGATTAAATAAATACAGCTATATTTAAAGGTACACCTAAAGGAGGAGATGTAACATTACTTATCTTGTTATTTGTTATTTTGATCATAAGATTCTTAAGTTTTAAAAATGCCAAATGTCATCTTTAAAAGGAATTTCTTTAAACATTAATGGATTGAATAATCCGTGTAAAAGGGCAAGCCTAATAAGATACATTAATTTACATAAGGCCAACTTAGTCTTCCTGCAAGAAACCCATCTCTTGAAAAAAGATATTGATAAACTAGCCACAAACAAATATACAGTATTGGTTAGTTCAGAGCACACTCAGAAAAAAAGAGGAGTCGCTATTTTATGGAATAAAAGTATGCCCATTCCTAAAACCATTAAGTCTTATCAGGATGACAAAGGAATGTTTTGTATGGTTACAATACAAATTAATGGGAAGACTTACACTTTAATTAATGTATATTGGATACCTGGAATTGGTATTAATACAGTGAAACATCATCTTGATAAGATCATATCATTCTCTATAGGAGATATTATTTTAGCTGGTGACTTTAATTGTATACTACATGAAAGTGATACTACCACTATAGGAAAAGAAGAATTACATCTAATGCAAAACATTTAAATGATTTTGCTAATTCTTATCATTTGAATGATATTAATAATCAGATAGATTCAAAATCATTACCATACACCTTTTTTCTAACAGATACAAAACTTATTCAAAAATAGATAGGGTCTTTATTTCTAACCAGATGGTAACAGATTTAATTAATTCCAAAATCATTTCATGTCCTATATCTGATCATAATTCAATTGTTTTTGAATTCATGATAAAAATACTCATAATGTTCAGATCAAAAGGATACCAGCATACTTAACTCAACTAAAAGACTATAAAGAATATATACTTTCAGAAGTAAAACATTTTTAGACATAAATAACACTCCTGAAGTCTCCATTGTTTATGTTTGGGATGCCTTAAAATCATATCTATATGGACAAAGTATCAGATGGTATAATAATAAAAGGAAATCTTGGGATAAGGAATTGTTAGATATTCAAAGTAAATTAGACTCTTATAAACATAATAATAAAGAAAATATTATGGACAAGAAAGTTATTGAAGAAATAAACAAACTAAATGAGAAATACAAAGAAATTTTAACTCATAAAGTTAAAATAACTTTAGAGAAATACAAGTTTTTGTCTTATTCAATAAGCCCCAAATACTTACATAGACTTAAAAATAAAACAAAAGGTTGAATAAACAAAACCATATCAAAGAAATCTTTTCTCTAAGGAAAAAGAAGAATGTTTCTAGTATACCAGAAATACTAGATGAATTTAGAAATCACTTTCACAAAATTAACCATAATAACATTAACATGGAACCTAAAGATAAAATAAAGGAGTTTATAATCACAAACATGAATAAAAAGCTTAATAAACAACAGATTAAACTATTGACAAGAGTATTTCATATACAGAAGTTATTACACAAATAAATAAGCTTAAATCAAACAAAGCACCGGGTAATGATGGTATTATACCAGAGATATATAAAATCCTTTCTAAAAGTACATATTCATTAATACATAAGGTTTTTATTTTGGCCCAAACTGAGTTAATAACCCCCCCATCTTGGCAATATACATTTATTTCACCAATTTTAAAACCTAATAAAGATCCAACTAGATGTTCTTCATATCGGCCCATCTCATTACTTAATGTTGATTATAAAATGTTTATGAGTATTTTTGCTGATAGATTGAAGACAATCATTCCTGGCATTATAGATATAGATCAGACAGGCTTCATTGTAAATAGAAATACTTTTGATAATATAAGAAAAACTTTAACATTAATAGATTTTGCAAATAGGAATAAGAAAGATTTAACATTTATTAGTCTTGATATAAGTTCAGCATTTGATTCAGTAAGTTGGGACTATCTGTTTACCTTAATGAAGTGCACAAACTTCTCAGATGCATTTGTAAATCTAATTGAGCATTTATACAAAGGAACGTTGGCTTATATTAAGGTAGGAACATATGTTTCACAAAAAATACCCATTCTTAAAGGTACAAAACAAGGATGTCCACTTTCTCCACTATTATTCACTTTAGTAATGGAGCCTTGGGCTAATTTGATCAGAAACAGTACTGACATAGAGGGTTTTGAACTAGATGAAAATACAACATCCAAAATTCAACTTTTTGCAGATGATGTCCTAATTATATCAGCAGGATCTAATTCTTCTATGCAGTCTCTATTTGATAAAATGATGAATTTTAAAAGTATTTCTGGTTTAATATTCAATGAAGAAAAAACTAAAATACTACCTATATATACACGAAAAAATATTCTCATTAGTGATTTTACTAAATATGTACCCAATTCAGGTCAGATAACTTATTTAGGTATAATACTATCTAAAGATATTAAATCTATTATATATAATAATTATAATACCTGTTTTCTTAATATACAAAATCTTTTAATACCTGGAATAATATGTTTTTACTATGGAGGAGAGACTTACAATTATTAAAATGATAATATTCCCCAAGATTTTATACTTAATACAATCAATAATACTTCCACCTACAAAATAATTATCAAGAAACTGAATACACTAATGTTAAATTTCCTATGGGCACCTAATAGACCTAGGATTGCATTAAAGAAACATACTAATAGCTGGTCTCAAGGGGTATTTCTTTTCCAGACTTTAATTTATATACTATCTCTTCTATTGTAAAAGTTATTACTTTATTAATAGATCAGTCATATGTCGCAAAATGGAAAGATTATTGGGAGCTAATTAGTATGCACTTCATGAAAATCTCCTTAACACATAAAAATATGATTGTAAATAACTCCATGTTATGGTTACTAAAGGAATTTTGTACTTCACCTATTACACCTAAACATATGGTTTGTTACCCATTAAATATTATTATTAGCTATCGTAACTTTATATTCATGCACCCTAAGTATAGGGAATGGAATTTTATTGTATTCGCTATAATGTATACTCAGGGTATGCTTTTGTCATCTACTTCTGAAGGAACTCATTTAGCTATAGATAATGATCTAAAGTACTGGTATCAGTTGATATCTGATAATAAAGTTAAAAATCTAGATTTCTTGAAACAAGAATTTGATCTAAGAGAAACTTGCTGGTTAGAGGTTCAGACCTTTAGACAACATCTCATTAATAAAATAGATCTAATGTCTATAACAGTTAAAGAATCTATTCCAACACTGATTGATTACTTGATATTAAATTTACAACATAAAGTTTCTGATAAAGGTAAACTTTCATACATACATAAAATTATCAGACAAGAAACTTTTACAGTGTAGATTCATACTGGAATTATTTCACTTCTATTAATGGGGACCCACCAAATCAACAAGATAAACAATATATATTGGAATCTGCTTATAGAACTACGTCTTCCATTGTCTGGAGACTTTATACATGGAAATTTTACATAGATCTTTTTATACACCTTTGATGATGAATAAAATAAATAATAAAGATAATTTATGTAAGAGATGTAATGTAGAAATTAATGCTGACTGGGCTCATATGTTTTATGACTGTATAAAATTGAAAGAATACTGGAAGTCAATTAATGAATTTTTACAGGCTCTTTTACAGATAATTTCATTATTTCTAAATCTCTTATATTATTCAACACACCTGTACCTCAAAGTGTTAAAAAGGTTAAGCTTCCCTTGTTATGGTCTATTCTAGCAGTGGCTAGGAAAATAATAACTAGAAATTGGATTTCAGATACACCTCCTTCGTTCAATGAATTTAAAAATGTTATGAATATAGTGTGCCATATGGAAATAAACACAATTAGGACAAGAACAACTAGAAAAACATCTTATTATATTGTATGGGATAATTTACAAAATTTGTTAAAAAAATTCTAATTTCAATAGCATGGTATTTTAGTTTAATTAATTGATCTGATTGTAGTGGATGTCTTTGTAAATACTTTAGTTGTTTTGTTGAATATTATAATAATACCTATTTTTAATTACTTGTATAAAATTGTTATGATATTTCTCTTATATGTTAAAACAATAAACCTGTTTTGAAAAAAAAAAAGAAAGTGAGGAGATGATGAGTGGATGACTTGTCCACTTCAAAGGCCTTTGGAAGGTCCAAAAACAGATTATCAAAGTAACTGCCCTTTTGAAGCTGAGCAAAAGTGTGATGGTTATTTGTACAAGAACAGCATCTGCTCAGTGTATGGATCTAAAAATAAGTTTATTGTTAGAGCAGTTCAGCTAGTCTAGCAGTTAAAGCTGTATTTCCTTTTGTAGGGCC
Source organism: Protopterus annectens (assembly GCF_019279795.1). Lineage (NCBI taxonomy): Eukaryota > Metazoa > Chordata > Ceratodontiformes > Protopteridae > Protopterus > Protopterus annectens. Next base: position 243,896,813 of record NC_056751.1, read on the forward strand.
TTGGTAAGAGGGCCAAGTAGGCTGTAAGCTAGTAGAGGATCGCAGTGCCCACTTTACGAATGAGGAAAGTAAGACTTCCTACTTCCATCGTGATTTATTAGCAACTTGTCTTTACATCCTATAACAGAATGTAAATATTTACAAGACAGCACCTCTTCTACTGTATTTGCTCATGTCTTAGACTCATTTTTCAGTGAACCTTGAAGGACCAAGCCTGTTTAGTCAAGCCAATCATTGTTAAAAGTTTTTTCTAACTTGCTCTGAGGTTTTGTGATATTGGAGTTCATTATGTTAGTTTTTGATGTTTCAAGGGAGCAAAGTTCCTTTTGGGGAAGGGGGGTGCACAGGGCTTATCCCATTTAAAAAAAAAGTTGCAAATTGCCCATTCAGCTAAATTAGTTCAGTCATCTGAGTAGCTTAATTGCAAGTTGAGGGTCTAAACCATATCCCTTAGCTATTTGTGTATAAGACTATGTCCGTGCTGTCATTAAATGCTGCAAACTGAGTCAGAATTCCACAGTTGGTCTGACTGGTGGTTTGCTATTCATAAATTAATGTCCTTTAGGACATTTAATGCCTTTGTAGTCTAAGTTAATGTTGGTTGCACTGTATTATATTGATTGATCATTGGTAATGCCAAAAGTGCAGCTGTATATAGTGAGAGATGATTTTGAAGGAAACTGCTTCCATATCCGTAATTAATGGTAGCTCTTTAAGAGAATATTTTTAGTGCCCACAGTCATTCTGCCATCTAGTCTTTTACATATATTTCAGGTAGTGTACTTCAGAATACATGCACAGTTGTGCACTGTTCTCTCTTTATTTCTTTTAGTAGGGTTGCCACATTTTCATCCTTCCATTTCCTGACAAGTAAGCCCATACCCCTTATGTCAGGATGGTGCCACCCCATTTAGCAAGCCATGTACAGAAGCACCAGTTTTTAAAAGACATACACAGTGACTGCATGGCCAGCCTTGGATATGGATCCGGTGCTCTAAGCAAAGTATTCCATGGCACCCACTATCCCTGCTATTCACTTTCATCATGGTACACATCCCAGTGCTCCCCTGTTTTTCCCCATTCTTTACTCCTCATACTATCTAGAATACTTTTGTTTTATCAAACTTTTGTCTTACTTGTCAGCTTTTTCCAACATCCTTTCAGTACATCTTAAATGGCCAAGAATATGCAGTAATAGTAATAACTATCTAGGAAAGAATTTAATTAAGCTGGGAACCATAAGGCCACCAGACGTTATGGAATTCTAATGCTATGAGCTGCATTTTAGAGATTTTTTTCTACAACCTTTGGTCCAATGAAAGCCTAAACAAAAATTGTGATTTAGGAAATTTTTTCTTTCAATGAAAAACGAAGTTATGTCCAATGCATTCAAGAATGACGGCATAGTTTTTACCAATACACTGAGTTGTAGTAACCAATAAACTGAGAAGACAATTGTTGTAAAGGCACATACATCATATCTGGGATGACTATCTTGCTTCCTACAAATAAGTCACTTCCTGTGTACCCTCTGGTGTTAAAATGAAATTAAAGTGAAAGGGCAAATGGTCATAGTCATGTATTGCAAGCTGCTGCTGTCATACACTTACACAGCATACAACATCAACCTTAAAACCAAAAGACAGGCACCTTTTGTGTACTCTTTGAAGTCAAACTAGGTGAAAGTCAAAAAGCAACAAAAAAGATTTTTACCTATTGGTGTCAGCTGTACATATGCAGCATGCCTCTTTTTCTGTATATCCAGAAGATAGGAACTGGTATGTACTTCTGTGAATCTGATTTCAGTTGAGAAGAAAGTGAAAAAATAATGCTCACAGTAATTCTTTCCAACTTGTTCCTACACAGTACACTGGCTGTAGACTAGTTGCAGTGACCTTCTATGCACACCTCTAAGGTGTGATTTTGAGGAAAGGTAAAGGAATATTGATCACTCTGTCACCAGCTGACACACAGACTGTAGAGACCTTTTTTATACACACCTGAAGTTTGACTGTGAAGAAAATTAAATAATGACCACATTATCCCTGATGTATACAAACTATAGGGAGCTCCATGCTCATCTCTGAGTGGATTCAAGTGTGTATCCAGGTATACACTTTGTACTCTACAGAGTACATATTTTCTTTGCATCACTCATAATCATTGTAACTTTCTTCAGGCCATATTATTTTGACATCTGTCTAAATTCATGCCTTAAACAATAAATACTTAACTTTCTTAAAGACTGGATTGCAAATCTAAAAACAATACATTTTGTGGATTTAGAGGGAACCACAGAAAATGATGTGTACATTGATTAACTGCAAAAGGCAACTTTTTGAAACGTGTCCATATGTTTGAAATGGCAGATGGGTTGGGGGAAGTAAAAGGGGTTTGTGAGTATAAAAACAGAATTTTCTGGCTTCACTCCTGAGTATGTTCAGTTTTAAATTAGGTTGAGCCCACAAAGAGGACCATACTAAGCCACTTATACTGCTAGGAATTATGGTTCCTAAAAGCTCTAAGTGTCTAGATGTTCTGTGATGTATTCTATACCTTATTTTTATTAATTCGATACTACAGTTGAATGCAACTAAATTGTGATTTATTTACATTAATATTTATATGATATATTAAATATTAAGTATTTCAACTTATATAGCGGATAGGACAATTGTACTAATATTGATATGTATATAGTATTTTAACCATAGGTCTTAATTTAATAGTGAAAAGTATCCATATTTCAATCATGTATGTATCTTTAAGACATGACTATTTAAACTGGCGAATGTGCTTTGTGGACTTTAGTTCTGATGAAGTCCCTGAGACTGAGGGGACAAAAGCGCTTAACTATTATATTTCTTACAACTATTAAATTGTTTTTATGGTTCTTTATACCCACATGCTTCTTTCTTGGAAGTGAACCTGCTAAGGAATTTAATTTTTTGGTGTTTTAACCATTTGTTGGATGCTGCCGTCTGGATTTTCTTGTTTTAATTTCACAACCCAGCAGATTTAAGTTTTCAACCACCAATATTATTTTCACACACACACACACACACACACACACACACACACACACACACACACACACACACACACACACACACACACACACACACACACACAAAATGCTTGAGGAATCCAGAACACTTGAAAAAAAGTCACACAAAGACAGGGAGGCAATGCAGACTCCACACAGATGGAGCCACAGGCAAGAACTCAGATAGTGAGGTAAGTACTGTGAGACATCATGACTACTCACTGTGCCACTGTACCAATGATGTGTTCATTTCACACACATCCAGTCTAAACCACCAAAGATGGGCACTTATTGTGTGCAGTGGTGATATTTAACTATAATAAAAGCCTGGAAAATCTGGAAAACTGACAAAACCCCTAGCTCCAGGCAATACTATCAACAGCTTAGAAACAAGGCCAAGGCTGAATCCAAAATAAACAAACAAAACTATTTTCTTAGCGCCCAAAGGAAATATTCAAATAATCCACAAAAATTCTGGCATGCCATTAACTCCATACTAAAGCCAGGCAAAACCACTACTCCAGCACCCAGCTCTACTAACAATACCCTAGACATAGCTTCTCAATTTAATAACCATTTTACTAAATCTATCTTAGCTCTGTCCAGTCAAATAACCAAAAACAGTCTACCTCAATCACAACCTAACCTATCCCACATCACCCCCTCTTTCAGCCTATCACCAGTGCTCACCTCAACTATCAAAAACTTCTCCCAAAACTAAAGCCAACCACACTGGCAGCTGATAACATACCTGATGCATTCCTATAAATAGCTAGTGACTCCCTACCATAGCCTGTCTCCATCCTAATCAACCACTGCATACTAGAATCCTACATACCCAAACTCTGGAAAGTATCTCACATCATTCCTCTCCATAAAGGAGGTAATTCTTACGAATTCTCCAACTACCGACCTATTGCCATCCTTTGCCCCTTATCCAAAATTCTTGAGAAATACATCCACTTGCAAGTGATGACATTTCTTAACACACACAATCTACTATCTACCACACAACATGGTTTCTGTCCACATCACAGCACTATCACAGCCCTTCTACCCTTCACTAATCATATAAATCTTCACAGGAATGATAACAAATATGTATCAGCCATTTTCCTAGACCTCTCAAAAGCATTTGATATGGTCTTCCACTCCATCCTACTAGACTCACTAACATCATTATCATTCACCTCCTCTACTATAGCCTGGTTCAGAAGCTACTTGTCTGACAGGCAGCAATCAGTCCAGTGGAAAGGAACTCTGTCTACACAACTTCCAGCCACCATAGGTGTCCCACAGGGCTCTATACTGGGCCCGCTATTGTTCTCTATTTTCACAAATAACCTCAGTAGCTCTACACAACATGCCACACTCATACAATATGCAGATGATTTAACCCTGATCTGCTCCACCTCATCTCCCACCACCCTACATACAATCCCTCAAGATACCTTTAACTCAGTAGAAAAATGGATATCAGGTATATAACTAATTCTAAATCCCAAAAAGACAAAACTGCTACTATTTACTCTTAATAGATAAAAAAAAACTCTCCTTTGCCATAACATCTAAGGATGGCACCACCATCTCCCCTTCTAGCCACATCAAACTTCTGGGCATTGAAACAGACAATAATCTCCACTTTGATGTTCACATCTCACATACATAAAACTAGTACACAAAAAACTAGGCTCCCTATACAAGCATAAGTCCTTTCTCTCATAAAAAGCAAGAGTCACTCTTACACAAAGCCACCTCCTCTCAATTCTATTATACGCAGCACCAATCTTTACCCAAATCAGACAATGTGGCCTAGACAAACTAGAATCATGCTACAATAAAATAGCCAAATTTGCTACTAACTCAACCTATAGTACCCATCACTGTGCTGCACTAAAAGAACTAAAATGGCTTGAGCTACCACAGCTACTTAACTATCACCAGCTGGGCACAGCCTACAATATTCTCAAATATCCAGAAAAAAAAACAAACTTATTATCCAACCTACTTACTGTCTGTACTGCAAACCGGTACCTAAGATCCAGTGAAAAATCTCTCCTCTCCATCACCAAGGCTAACAATAATGCAGGGAAAGCGCTCTATTCCCATACCGTTGCCAGAAATTGGAACTCTCTTCCCCTATCCATGTCCACTGCCCCCTCCACATCCATATTAAAAAACTCCCTCAAATTGCACCTTCTTAGTAACTGGTTATGCCCTTGTATCACATAATCCTACCCGTACTACTATTAACTCCCCAAACCCCTCTCTGATCACATGCTGGATCTCTGATCCCCTGTAGGCTTGGTCATCTGAAAAGATACTTTTAACTGTAGAATTGTACTTGATATATTTTCTTCTCTTACCAATGTATAACTAAAATTGTCTTTTTACCTATGTTCTATATCTTCTTTTACCTGGAGTGTTTTATTAATTTCTTGTTATATTACTATGCTCAGCATATATGATAAAACCTGTTTTGTGTATTATGCTGGATGTACTGTAACTGACATTGTCTTTTACCTATGTTCTATATCTTCTTTTACCTGGAGCGTTTTATTAATTTCTTGTTATATTACTATGCTCAGCATACATGATGTAACCTGTTTTGCATATCATGCTGAATGTACTAAATAAAATAAATAAATAATAATAAAAAGTGAAAGACGTTATGGCTAACTGGTTGCACTTATATACACATATATAAATTTAATCCTCCATCCACAATACAGACATACAAGCATAAGGCACATAAATGAGGTCTTTTTATACTGCATTTAAATGCAGATAGGAAACCCAAGTAAAACAGTGAACATTTTAAGAAATACACTTCAGAAATATGATAGCTTCCAGAATGATTCAGAATACCTCACAAGTACTCACAATGACTGGATTTCCAGACAGACACCCTGATTTCAGGATTTTGTGGCAGAGACACTGATTTCCTGACTGTCAGGAGGATTTTCAGGAAGCTTTTTGTATGTACAGTCCTTTGCCTTGGTTCCCACTAACTTTATTTGTCTGTGGAAGGAACATAGTGAGGCACTAAAATACTTAATTCTGTGTACCACTAACCTGGAAACTATGTTTTACTGGTCCTCCACCTGATGTCAGTTTAAGAGACATCATTCAGTATCTCTTGCCACAGGTGAGTTACTTCTGTGACATGCTGGATTCAGACCGCTTCTACTGCTTAAGGTAATATAGCAAAATGTCAAAGGCATTAAGTTATAAAACTGTAAATGAGTTTAAATCTGGTACCTCTTCATAGTTCATAGTTTAGTACTAAGCTAACTGCCATTGCGAGCCATTTTAAGCCTAGCCAAGTATCCCTTGTGAGACTCAAACCCTGCACCTTGTGTTTGTAAGGCAAACACCTTAGCCATTAAGCCACCCTCCCAACCATTTTAACCTACCTCCCTGTGCTATTGTCCAGTCATCCTCTTAAACTGAGATTTGTATAAGTTTTTTTTTCATTTTTTAGGCAGTTCTCAATTCACCCGTTCATCTTTCTTCTAAATAATATTTTTGTTATTGTCATACTGAAAATGTGTAAAAAAGCAAATGTGAATTTTAGCTGTATATTATTGCAAATGCTTATTTGATTTATGAACTGCATACATTTTCAGTATAATGTTCCATGTACAGTATTTGTTCATTAAAACCTACATTTCTTTTATATTTCAGCCGTCCACAGAAGGTTTGCCTTTGTTCTTTCCTTCCTGTACAACCACTAAACATATCCACTTGCTTATATATTGTTCAGCATCCAGCTGAGGTGAGTCATTCTTTGGGAAAAGAGTATAGTTCACTCATCAGCTCGTGAAAATAAAGAGTATTTGAAAGGACTGATGATGAAGCCCACATTTTCTAATGCTGGTCCCCATATGGTATTCATCTTATACTTGGTGATTGTTGAACAATATGCAACTGTTATGGGCTAAAATAACCTTATTGTGTCCTTCTGTTGGCTTTTTAATGAACTCTAAAAGTTAAACCTTTTATATATTAAATGTATCAGAATCATCCTTGTTTTTCTTCTTGTGTGCCATTTCATTTTCTAGTGGTTTTAAAAGTGCTCAGCTGTTAGAATTCTTTGTAACTGTCTTTTTGTTATTCCTTGTAGAGAAGGAGATTGTTTTGTGGAGGTCAGAGTTGCATGCTGGGTTACATTTCACTCAGAGTGGCTGGAGAACAGTTTAACTGTCTCTGCAGCTGGAAGTAAAAGTGATGCAGATAAGAATTGATTAATGTTTGGAATAATGATGTAACAATATGGAAACATAGCAGCATGCGGCTATGTCATAGCTTATTAGACTTAATGTTTTGGATAACGTAATCTAAGTAGACTTTTTATGCTCTATGATGCTGGTTAAAATGTTCCCCTTGTTTAGTACAACCTGGTCTTTAGATTATTGCTTTCTGAGTTTGAATTTCAAATTAGAATTTGCGGCAGTGTAGCCTCAGTGAGAATACAAGTGAAGGCCCAATAACTACTCAGGCACAATATATAGGATATTTGTAAAATTAATTTTTAGTTCTTGCTGTTGCTTGCCTATATATTAGATGACAGAGTATACATTTTACTGAGCGTTTCAAAAACTAGGTTTCCAACAGCCATTACATTTGCATTCTGTGACCTAATTTTCAGTTTATCCATAGACAGTATATACAGCTGAGCACTGTGGTGGTAGTTGTTTAGTGCTGACTTACGGGCATGGTAGAGACCACACACACTGAGATGAGGTGAGGTACATATAAGTAGATCTGGAATAAGTATTTCATGTGCATATGCTGTTAATGGAATGCGATCCCTATAGGACATGGAAATGGGGATCCTGAACCCCAACGATATATGGAAAAGGTGTGCTAATACACCTTTATGTTTCTTGAATTATTAGAGGATCACTGGCATTTATATATATATATATATATATATATATATATATATATATATATTTTTTTTTTTTTAATGTGATGTACATTGGTATCACATAAATATGCATGAAAGTCCTCCTGAAACCTCTAACTCTGTGATTCATGGAATCACGTCAGTTGGTCAAATTCACCTTAATTGAAAGTGAATCTACCAAAAATATGTGCAAAACCAACTTTCAGTGAATTTCAGAGGTTTTTTTTGCAGGGGAGCAATCACCCCCCCCGGGCCCCCCATATGGGGGGGGACACCACAACTACTCCAGACTTATATATAGCTACTCTGAGGTCACACAGCGTTAGAGAAAAGGGGAAACTCCACTGTCATCAAAAGTTGTTTCAGAAAACTAGAAACACGCTCTTCTCAGGAAACTTAGGGAGTCACCATGACTTGTTCTTAAAAATGAGCACTTTTGTTTATTCATACATCAAGAACATCATCAGATAAATGTAATGCAGCACATTTCACATTTTAAAATGGTGCCCAACAGATTACATGACAAAAACATCCAATCCCCTTTTCACCAGCTTTTAAAGTGACATGTCATAACAAATCAAAGTAACAAATCAAACTAGTGAATGTAAAACATAAACTTGTGGTTTTCTACAATTGCCTTTAAATTCTTTGTTCTACTAAATGCATTTTATGTTGACAGTTTCATTTAAACCAGGATATTTATCTGAATTCAGTCTGATTTGCCATTCTGACTCTTGGCATTCTTAAAGCACATTACAGTTGCCAGAAAATTCACTAATGTTAACAGAATCTAGAACAAGGAACTGGAATTATTTATAATTCTCGCACTCCAAAGCATGTCTTGCTAGGGCATTGCTAGTGTCCCTTTTCTTATTGCTAATGACTGTTCATAAATTCTACTAGACAGCTTCCTAATAGTCTTAACATAAAAGCAGGTGCATGAATCACAGTGAGCTAAGTAAATAACCCTCTTCGAACCACAATTGTACTTTTGATATCCCAAAATATTCATATTTAAGTGACTACTAAAACACTCATCCTATTCGAGGTAAAGCAGCATTGCTTGCATTTGCCGCATTTAAAAGTCCCAAAGGTAACCTCTCAGATTTTTTTCACTCCATTCTGTTTTTCTAGAGTAGATCTGACAGAATTCACATTTTTGTAGGTGAAAATCTGTTGTTCTCCTAAAATTATTTTCCAGTTTTTCTAGAAGCTATCTCTGTTGATAGTCATGTCATTGGTGATGGGGAGTGGAAAGGCACCCCTGTAACCAATCGGAAGACTAGTCTGGGGGGATTTGTATCTCCTCAGTGACCAATGAACAACTGTTCTGGTCCTTTCCAAGGACTAGTTTAGCTTTCCTAGTCTGTAACAAATGAGTTTCACCAATGATAGTGGCTAGCCAATTAGAATTGTAGCCCCTGGCCATGAAGAAATGCTGTAATGTTTCTGTTTCTTCCTCGAAAAGTTTATCATTGCTCGTTAATCTGCTGAGCCATATGAATTGTCCCTTCACCATTCCCTTCTTCATGAGATGTGGGTGCTGACTCTGTCTATGTAAATAGTTATTCATAAAGGTTTCCTTTCTGTAGATCTTACTCTTGATTCGACCATCACATACATCGAAAGTCAAATTGATGTCCAAAAAATTAATGGATATCCCAAAACCACTATTAGTGAACTTCAAAAAATGGGTGCTCTTATTAAACCATTCAAGGAGAAGGAATTAGTCCATGGAAGTGAGGTGCTAAATTTGAATAAAACACCCCTAAATGAACAGCATATTTCAATACTGTCAAAAGGGTTCTGTTTCATACTGGCACAGCCAGCAAATCTCACTAGAGTACTTGTTGACGTTATGTTGTATGTAAGGAAGTTGAACTTATATTACATCTTACAGGACATTTCACAGTTCACTTCCAAGAAGAGCCAGCTAACAAAGGGAAGTACCTATAATTCATCTTTACATGGTACTTTGCAAGTTTTCCATGATTCCTCTGAAGAAGAGCTTTGGAATAAATTAAAGAACATATACCAGGAAATGCAACCTCCTGTTCAAAGAAAGAATTGCTCTGAAGGAATTATCCAAAAACAAGGAATTGAGAATCATGAAAGCTGACAAGGGGGGTATGGTTGTGGCTATGGATTGTGACATGTACCTCTCAGCTATTCTCAGTGTGTTACAAGATGATACTGTTTACTAAGAAACCATGGTGGGAAATATCAAGAAGTGCTTTTCCACTATAGATGGGTATCTCAATGATTTATTTACCCAGGGCAGTACTTGATTATAAGATTTTCATATGTCTGCAAGTTGAGCTTCCTAAAATGGCAAGGATTTTTAGAATACCTAAAGTACAAAAAGATCGGTTAAATCCTCTGTTTTGACCGGTAATGGCAGCTGACAATTATAAAACTGAACCCGTTGCCATTTACCTTGACCATATTCTCAACCCTGTTGTGCAAAAATTAGAATTTTATTTCAGAGACTTGTGGCATCTACTGGAGCTACTAACGGATATCCAGACACCTACACAAGTGAATTTAAGTTTGGATCAATGGATATTGTCTCCCTTTACACCAGCATTGATCAGGAAACTGGCATTGAATTCATTTGGAAATATTTAACAAGGTTCAGTGATTTTGATAACACCTTAATCAACATTGTCTGCTTCTTGCTGGAAATTGTCCTGGACAATAAATTTTTTACTTTTGCAGGAAACACTACAAACAAAAGTCCGGGGTTGTGATGGGGACCAAAGTAGCCCCTGTTTTTGCTAGCATAGTGGTGGTGACAGGAATGCTTTAAACCTCACCAGTTGTATCAGAAGGTGGCTTTCTATAAGAGATTTATTGATGACCTGTTTATTTTGAGGCAAGGGTCCGAAGATGAATTCAACTGTAACTATTTGAATGGTATAATTCAAGCACCCTTTTTTGAAGTTCACTAGTAGTAGTTTTGGGATGTCCATTAATTTTTTGGACATCATTTTGACTTTTGATGTGTGTGATGGTTGAATCAAGAGTAAGATCTACAGAAGATAAACACCTTTGTGAAAAACTATTTACGTAGATACAGTCAGCACCCACATCACATGAAGAATGGAGTGGTGACAGGACAATTCATATGGCTCATTGGATTAATGAGGAATGATAAGTTTTTTTGAGGAAGAAACGGAAACAAAGCATTTCTTCATGGCCAGGGGCTATGATTCTGATTGGCTAGCCACCATCAGTGTTGAAACTCAGTTGTCACGGACTGAAAAAGCTAAACCAGTCCTTGGAAAGGGCCAGAACAGTTGTTTGTTGGCCGTTGAGGAGATACAACCCCCTTAGACTAGTCTTCCTATTGGCTACAGGGGTGTCTTTCCACTCCCCATCACCAATGACATGACTGGCATCAGAGATATCCTCCAGAATAACTGGAAAATATTTTTAAGTAATGGAGGATGTTGCAAGAATTTTAGGAGAACACGTGATTTTCACCTACAAAAGGGTGAATTCTATTAGATCCATTCTAGAAAAACAGAATGGACCAAAAATAATCTGAAAGGGTACTTTTGGGACTTTTAAATGTGGCAAATGCAAGCAATTCTATTTTATCTCAAATACGATGAGTATTTTCATTAGTCATTTAAATATGAATATTTTTGCATACCAAAGGTCCAATTGTGGTTTGAAGGGAGTTGTTTACTTAGCTCACTGTGATTCATGCCACTGCTTTTATGTTGGAAAGACTATTAGGAAACTGTCATAGAATTTATGAACATTCATTAACAAAAAGAAAAGGGGACACTAGTAATGCCCTAGTGAGACATGTTTGCAGTGTGAGAATTATAAAAAAAATCCAGTTCTTTGTGCCTGATTCTGTTGACATGAGTGACTTTTCTGGCAACTATAATGTACTTTTTGAATGCCAAGAGTCAGAATGGCAAATCAGGCTGAATTCAGATAAATATCCTGGTTTAAATGAATCTGTCAACATAAAACACTTTTAGTAGGACAAAGAATTTAAATGTGATTGCGGAAAACTACAAGTTTGTTTTACATTCACTAGTTTGATTTGTTACTTTGATTTCTATTGATATGTCACTTTAAAAGCTAAGGAAAAGAGGATTGGATGTTTTTATCATGTGATCCGTTGGGCACCATTTTTAAATGTGATATGTACTGCATTACATTTATCTGATGAAGTTCTTGGTGTATGAATAAAGAATGAAAGTGCTCATTTTAAGAACAGGTCATGGTGACTCCCTAAGTTTGCTGAGTAGAATGTGTTTCTAGTTTTTTGGTTTGTTTGTTCTATGCCACTTTGGTGTTTTTCAAAAGTTGTTTCAGCACGTTTCCTTTAGTTTATCAACAGCAGTTGAAGAAAAGGGTGTCAGAAGACTCTCGTTGTCTGTTCTACTGACGTACTTGGTCTGAATTCATTATCTAGCTAGCAGGTGGATAAATTAGTATACTTTTGAATTCTAGCAAGCTCTTGTCTGTGTTTTTACATCATGAGGGTAGAGGATTTTCCATCTAGTGTTAAGAAGGTGGTAGCCTGGTCTATATAGGTTGGGGAAACACACTACAGATTCCTGCATGTAGGTGTTTTATTGGCTGGTGGGCTTACTAATTAGGCTACCTTGTTTTTAGTGCCTTTATAAATTCTGCACAATTGAGTGACTCTTGGCTTGCTTCTACCAAGTGAGGTACTTTTATTAAATAATCACTCTTTTGTAAGTTGTTTAAAGTACACTGCTGTTATCTTGAATTACCTATTGCCTTTCCTTAAGTCGGAGTTTGTTTGTGGTAGCATTTCCATCTGGACACTGTTTTAATGTGCTTTTAGATAAGTAGGACTGGGATTATTCATCTAGTGGCAGTAGATGTTTACCTGATCTATCTGAGTTGGGAAGTACACAAAATGGATCTAGTTGCAATTGTTTTGTTGGCCAGAGGGATCACTAGTCAATTGATCTAGTTGCAATTGTTTTGTTGGCCAGAGGGATCACTAGTCTGTTTTCTGTATTTCCAGTGCTGATATAAATTCAGCACATTTGCATGAAACTGCTTGCTGTGCAGGTGCTATGTATAGTGCCCTGTACAGATGCAAACATCTGGAAACATTGCTTATTTTCATTATATTGTGAAATTTTACTGTGCTATTTATTGTTTTTGTACTTCTTTAAAATTTAAAGTTTCATTTTCAAACTGCAAGGCTGTTCTACACTGAAATTCATTGTATCTAGTGTTTCTTAGTTAGCATTAGGCATCTGCTTGAGGTTCCTTAACACTTAGGCCCCAAACCAGCCATTTTATATTAAAAGGGTTAAAGTATGTACTCTTCTGACAGGAGAAGGCTGATTTTACCTGTCTGAGCTGGGAATTGCTGGAGGAAAGTTCACTGTGCACTTAACGGACTGGCCTTATAGCATAATTAATGTAAAACTTTCTTTTTTCTGATTGTATATATGCCTTGCATTTGCGAGAAGCTGCTCTTCACACAGAGGTGGCTAATGGTGCCTTATGTACATGTAATCACCAGAAGTTGATATTTCCTTATAAAAAGCACCACAGAACTTTATCTTAAAAGGGCTCAAAGGGCTCTCAGGCACAGTCCTCAGAAACTCTGAATGCAAACAAACAAGACAATTCCCAACACAAAACATAAAGCCACATCTCATTGTGTTTCAACTACCAAGCCGATAAGGTGAAACAGTCCAGAACCCAATATTCTGGTTATAGGAGACTTCATTGTGAGACACACTGATGTCCCTCTTACTAGGGTGGATAAGGAGAAGGTAACAGTTATTTGCCTGTCAAGGGCCAGAACTTTCCAGATCAGAAACGCAGGTCTCTTCCCCTAAGTATCAGTAGGACTCAGTCATAGTCCATGTAAATGTGAATGACCTGATATGTACCTTCTTGGACTTTATGAAGAAAGACATGATTGAGAGCTCAGAATATGTGTCACAGGCATGTAGAAGGCTAACACTGAGCAACATTCTACGGTTTCAAGGATAATACCATAATACCATCAGAAAATGATCGACTTTAACAATTGGCTTAGCTGCTGGTGTCATTCCAAGGGGGTCCAATACTTGTCAGCCTGGGAGGACATGGTTGACAAGCCAGACTACTTTGCCAGGGATGGTCTTCTCTTGTCACTTCTAGGCTTTCAGATATTGCCCAAGACATTATCCACCTGTATAGTGCCTTTTTAGGCATTGCCAAACAGACAAACCTTCCAACTTAACAAGAGCTACTCAGGACAAGCTAAAGTTGTTGTTGCTCAATGATAGGAACAAGAAACTGCACTCCCTGGAAGCTGTCCTTACCCTGGAGAATGCTAACATCTGTGCATTACTGAAACATGATTCAATGCCACAGAAAGCACTATGTGATTGTATGGCCATAACACCTTTTATACATTGCAACCACCCACTGAATGTGAACGAGCAAAAGGTTGAGGTGTCTCTATCTACATAAAGTATAAGTACACCTCAAGGCTGGTCAAACAATATGACATACTTGAGCTACTCCATGTCCAACTAACCATGGGAAAAATCCATTGCCATTTTATGGCTAGCTACAGGTCCTTCTTCATAAACCAGGAAGCCCATACTTCATACCTGAAGTTAGTAGAATCACTCACTATATTCATGGGTGATTTTAACTGCCTCTCCATTAACTGGGAGCCATACATGACCACTAACCTGCAGGCCCAAAGATTTCTGGACTTTTTAAAATCAAATGCCTTGGACAAGCTAGTCTGCACTTCCACTAGGGAAGAAATATCATAGATCTGATATTGTTAATCCTTGTTCATTCCTTACTCATGGGTATCGTTTCTGACCTCAGAACCGAGCTGGCCGTTTTCCAAGCTCGCTTCAGCTTCAAACTCTCGAGCTAAACTCTTACCCACAACCCCCCTCTCCCTGTTACCTCAGATTTCGTTTGCCACATTGCCATTCGGTCGCGTCAAGCTACTTCTCTTGAGCTAAGTACAGTTATTTGTTGTTTAATAGTTTTTCAGATTACTTTTCTGTCAGAAAAGTTTATATTTCATTGTCTCTTTCCCTATCGCATCTAGCGTACATAATTTCTTCAGGTTTTTCTGCTCATTTCTTTACCACTTTTACTGCGAGGTATTCTCTCTTTACCATCGTTGGTAATCCTTCCCCCTTTTCTCATACCTTCGGGTACTCTCTTGTACCATTGCTGGTACCTTTTCTATTAATTAATTTGCTGTCATGGCAGATAAGAAAGGTTGTCCGGGGTTTAAGCGGTGTTCTGATTGTGGACACAAACTACCTACTTCTGATGCACACTCTTTGTGTGTTTATTGTTTGGGAGCCTCCCATTTGTCTGTTGACCCACCCTGTACTATTTGTGAGAACTTTTCGAATAGAACCTTGTTGGAAAGGAAAAACAATTTGTTACTGAAGGGACTTCTTAAATCTCCCTTTTCAGAGGCTATATCTGGGTCGGAGGCCTCAACCCCTCCTAGAGCCCATAAGAAAATCTTGGATGTTCATACTAAGGCTAAATCTTTGTCTTCATCCCTGGCTAGGGACTCCCACCAACCAAAACCTAAAAAGGCTGAAGTTTCAGCTCCGGAGTTTACTCAGTCAGCCTCAGTGCTTTTGGTGCCTAGACCTTCGGCACTGAGGCCTTTGGCTCCATTAGTGATCTCGGCTCCGTCTTCTCCTGCAGTCTTCACTATATCGGCACCGAGGGGCTCCGTGGTTCAGACTATTACCACTGTATCGGCACCAACTGTTCAGTCGGCTCAGACATTGATCGCATCGGCTCCGAGATCTTCCTCGGAACCGACACCTTTATTGTTGACTCCAGTTTTGTTGGTTCCAGCTTCGGCACCGACAACCACTTCA
Source organism: Protopterus annectens (assembly GCF_019279795.1). NCBI lineage: Eukaryota > Metazoa > Chordata > Ceratodontiformes > Protopteridae > Protopterus > Protopterus annectens. The sequence goes on from NC_056751.1 coordinate 243,912,654, forward strand.
GCACTGATCCCTGTGTCATTGCAGACCATGACCTCGGCACCGATGACTTCTTCGGTGCAGACAACTGTAGTCCAGTCTCTCTCGGCACCATTGTCCTTGGTGCGTATGGATGAGATGGGCACCGAATTTGCCTTTTCTGTGGACAGGCCTGTTTCTCCCTCAGTCTGCATGAGGTCCACTAGAAGCCTTTCCGAACATGATGTGTTGCATCTTGTGGATCAGGTGCTCTTGGCCAGAGGTATCCCACCCCTCAGGAACTATCCTTCCTTGGGAGGTGATCACCCGTCTCCAAAGACCCCTTCTTATTCTTCTCCTTCATTGCCTTTGAAGTCCATGGATATAGCACAGTCTTCCCCTTCTGCGGTCCCCTTTATGGATTTCACTAAGGAACCGCAGTTGCTGAGGCAGGCTGAGCCACTTAGGGGAGGGGTGACCCCTGTCCTAGACATGCACTCCTCTTTGGGTGGACCAGCCTTCCAACTGATGGACAAGGCTTTTGCTGCTGCTGGTGATTCTGGACTGTCTATACCTCCACCCTCCTCTGGTACACTGGTTTCACAAGTCGCACCTAGCGGACACCGGGTGCAAGGGCCTCAGGACATATTCCCACAGGAATCCCCTTTTCTGCTGTCTTCTCCAGCTTCTCCTGCTGAGGAGGTCCACCGGAAAAATTTGTGTAAGAGGAAGCACATGGACTCCACAGAGGAGTCCCTCACTGAAGACACAGATTTCGATGAGGGGGAAGGATCCCCTCGGTCACCCTCTGAGGTATCCTTTGGTGATATCCTCAAAATCCTGAAAGAGAGAGGTGACTGGCAGTTCTCTAATCTGACCTGTGAGGAATCTGTGTTCCTGCAGGCCTTTCGCGCCCGGCCCCCTACCCTCCTGGGTTACTCCACCTGCTGATGAACTTGTCCGGCTCACCATGCAGCATGCTTGGAAGGCTCATGATACCGTTGAAGCTATTCCCCGGAGGCCAGATAAGATTTTGTCCCCTCCTGCTTCGAATCCCCATTGGTTCAAAGGTCTTCCTGTGGATGCTTTGGTGGTGGCGGTCGCAACAAAAAAGGATCTGGCAGAAGAAGAAAGCCAGACTGTCCATCCGCCTAACAAAGAGTCCCAGGCCCAGGACAGGATAGGGAAGCGCACCTTTGCTTCAGCGACCTTTACTGTCAGGTCTCTGAATTATATGGCACATTTTACTAGGCTTCAAAGGGATCTGATTTCTGAGCTCTTTGAAACCTTGGCTGATGCCGTGTCTGATGAGGTCCGTGACAAAGTGGCCTCTCAGCTGGCCACCATTGAATCTATATCTAACTCCTCTATGCGACTGATATCTCATGCATCAGAAGGAGCAGCTAGAGCAGCGGGTTCAGCTGCAGTCTTGAGACGACACGCCTGGATGCGCTTGTGCAATTTCGCTGAACCCTTTAAGGCTTCCTTTCTAAACGCTCCCATTGAGGCCTCCTCGTTGTTTGGGCCCAAAGTTAAAAGCACACTGGCCAGATGTGAACAGGATGGTAAGACCCTTTCTGCCGTAGGTGTCCGGTATTCTTCCCCTCAACGTACTTTTTTCCGAAACCAAAAGAGTGGAAAGATGTGGTTCAAGAAATCTCAGGATCCTTTCCGTGACACACAGGCCGAGTTCTCCCCCAAAGGCAGAGGGGGAAACTCACAGGGAAGATGCTTTTTTTGGGCAGAGGGGGTCCGCGTAACCAGGGTTCCAGGGATTCTTTCCCTGGTCAATCCTACCAGCGCTCCTGAAGAGTGGCCCAACTCATTTCCTCTGGAGGTGGTTGGAGGACGTTTCTCCTTGTACCCTTCTGCCTGGCTAACCGTCACCACCGATTCTTAGGTACAAAGGATTATAACCAGAGGTTAGCATATCCCCTTCAATCTTTGTCCTGCCCCTTCAAAAAACCTTCCCGACGTTCCACCCAGTCAAAGGGAAGAAGCAGCACTAGAGATAGAAAAGCTGCTAAGAAAGAGAGTCATCCAAATAGTCCCTCCAGACCAGATAGGATCTGGATTCTACTCAAGACTATTTTTGGTGCTAAAGAAAACTGGGGACTGGAGACCAATTTTGGATCTCAGTGTATTGAACAGGTTTGTGAGAGTACAAAAATTCCGGAATGGTCACAATACAGTGCATCCTCCCGCTTTTGGAAAAAGACGATCGGATGTACACGATAGCTCTTCAAGATGCGTACTACCACATAAAAGTGGACAAGCCATCAAGAAGATTTCTGTGCTTCTGTGCAGGAGCCAGTCACTACCAGTTCAGAGTACTGCCCTTCGGACTCTCTACAGCCCCCAGAGTGTTCACAAAGTGCATGCCAGTTGTCACAGCTCACTTGCGACTTCAAGGATTCCAGGTGTTTCCATACCTAGATGACTGGCTCATTTCCGCCCCACCAGACATCTACTGGAAAAAGCCCTGGCATAATCTCTCCTCACTGCTCAAAGGCTAGGCATAACCATAAACTGGCAAAAATCCAATCTCACCCCATCTCAGTCGGCAGAATTCATAGGGGTTATCTTGGACACAAAAAACTGCAGAGCTGCTATTCCAGAGCACAGAATTCTAAGGATAAAGCAACAACTAATTCCAATCATTTCAAGGGAAAAATCCATGGCTCACTCAGTTCTACAGCTGTTGGGTTCCATGGCAGCCTCCATCACCATTGTTCCCCTGGCCAGGTTTCACATGAGGCTTCTACAATGGCTACTGCTCACCCAATGGTATCCTTTTCAGCATCCTCTTTCAGCCATGATTCGAGTAACCCACAGGTGCAAACAGGATTTAAATTGGTGGCTGACACAATCTCTCACAATGGTTTCACCCCTTCTCCCCCAGCAACCCAAGGCCACAGTGACCACGGACGCCGCTTTGATGGGGTGGGGGGGGCTATGTCAGGGTCAGACAGTCCAAGGCACTTGGTCCAAACTGGAGGCCCATCTGCATATAAATGTTCTAGAGTTGAGGGCGGTGCTTCTGGTGTTGCAAGCATTCCATCCCCTGCTGCCATCTGGAACAATTGCGATTCAATCAGACAACATGGCGGTGGTCTGGTACATCAACAAGCAAGGTGGAACCAAATATTAACCTCTTTGTCGAGAGGCCATGAGGATATGGCAATGGGCGATGGCTACCAACCATTTTCTTCTAGCAACGCACATTCCCGGAAGTTCCAACGTGATAGCAGACAGACTCAGCAGGTGCATTCTTCAACCTCACGAGTGGTCCCTGAATCCCTTGATAGCGGCGGAGATCTTCCACTGCTGGGGCCATCCTTGCTGTGACCTCTTTGCATCCCCGACCAACTACAAATGCAGCAACTACTATGCCCTGATTCCCCCTCCAGGACAGTCACCCAGGGATGCTCTAGTCCATGATTGGCCCTCGGGTCTTCTTTACTCATTTCCACCCTTTCCCCAGTTTCTGAAGAAAGCCCGTCGGTTGAAGAGCAAGGTGATCCTCGTAGCACCATATTGGCCTCGACAGATTTGGTTCCCCTTCCTTTGGCCTCACCTGCTAGATTGACCATGGATTCTCCATCCAACCCCGGAGTTGATCTTGCATCCACAGAACCTGATTAATCCCATCTTGAACAGCCTGAAGCTCACAGCTTGGCTACTCCAATTCCCTTGATTGCCAGGCAGAATGATCTTTCTTTACCAGTACATGATATTCTCATTGCTTCTCATAAATCTTTCACTAGAATTACTTATCTGAGCAAGCGGAAAAGATTTACCTGTTGTCTGAAAGACAAACAAGTAGACCCCTTTTCAGCACCAGTGTCAATAATACTAGAGTATCTGGCTGACCTTTTTCAGTCGGGTCTATCGGCCTCTACCATTAAAGTTCATTTGGCTGAAATTTCTAATTTTCATGAGGGTGTCCAAGATTTCTCTGTTATGTCCCATAAATTGTGCAAGACCTTCATAAAATGTGTGAATCATCTGAAGCCACCTTTTAGAGAACCTATTCAACCATGGGATTTATCATTAGTTCTACAAGCTCCGACAATGTCACCTTTCGAACCAGCCTCTTCTTGCGACCTCAAGTATTTGTCATGGAAAACCTTGTTTTTGGTCGCCATTACTTCTGCCAGACCTATTTCTGAGCTTCAAGCTTTATGCATCAAGAGTCCATACTTGATTTTTCTTAGAGATAGAGTGTCTCTGAGAACTAATCCATCATTTCTGCCTAAAGTGATCTCTGAAATGTCCATTAATCAAGCCATTGAATTGCCAGTTTTCTTTCCCAATCATTCAAACATAGTAGAGTATTGCCTACATACCCTAGATATCCACAGGCAAATCCGTTTTTACTTAAACAGGACTAAACCCTTTCGTAAATCTGACCAGTTATTTTTGGCCTTTTCTGGACCTAGATTAGGATCTGCTGTTGCTAAGGTCACATTAGCTAGATGGTTGAAGGACTGTGTGACCTTCATTTATACACAACGTAATATCTCGTTGCCTACTACCATGAAAGCTCATTCAACAAGGTCGGTGGCAACTTCTGCTGGCTTCTATGCCAGAGCTTCTTTACATGACATCTGTGCAGCTGCAACTTGGGCTATGCCTCATACCTTCATCAATCATTACAAATTGGATTTGGCCTCCAGGGGAAGAACATCTTTCGGTTCTATGGTGCTCAGGAATGTCCTTCCATGAGAGCCTCCCAGGAATAGAGGTAGCTGGGGACTCTGTCCCATGCGTAAGGAATGAACATCACACTGAGGGTGGAGCACTCTCCCATATATGTGAGCACAAGAAAAAGAAGTTATGTCTTACCATAACGTTCCATCTGTATTGTTGATCCTCATTCAGTCATTACGACCCTCCCTCCTTCCCCCTCCTGTGGTTTCTAGTGGATCTCACCATCAGGTTCTCACATGTTATTTGATCAGCGGTAGCCTCTACCTTCTTTGACTTGCAAACTCAATCTGAGGTAACAGAGAGAGGGGGATTGTGGGTAAGAGTTTAGCTCAAGAGTTTGAAGCTGATGCGAGCTTGGAAAGTGGCTGGCTCGGTTCCGAGGTCGGAACTGATACCCATGCGTAATGACTGAACGAGGATCAACAGTACAGATGGAACGTTATGGTAAGACATAACTTCTTTTTCTTGTGCTCACAAATATGGGAGAGTGCTCCACCCCCAGTGTGATGTCCTCACTGGTAAGATCATTTCACAGAGTGGTCTTCCTTGAAATAAAGGTCCCCTCACCTAACTTTAAAAACTTTAAGAACTTCTGTAAGGTAGATATGCCATCCCTTAATAGGGGGTAGTTTCCAAGCTCTCCCAAATCCAGAAAACTCAGAAACATATGTAGAGGTGTACACAAAAGCCCTGTATGACAATATAAACAACTGCATAGAAATGGTAGTACCAGATCAAAATAAACCCGGGTAAAACTGCAAAAACAAGCCAACCCTGTTGGAGCCCTTGTATTAAATGGTTTTACAATGGAAGAAAGAAAACCCTGTTGAGAAGTAAGAGGGAATGAGTACAACAGAGCAAAAAGGCCCTCATTATGCTAAAGAAGCGAATCAGGGAACTAGTCAAATCTCTAGTTATGTCCACAATCTTAAGGGCAACACCTGTCAATGTGCAGTATTAGTTGTAGATGGCATGATCTATACTCAGATGGAAGATATAGCAAATCTGCTGGCTGACAAATTCAGCTCATATTTCACCTCTGCATCACCCTCAGTTCTCCCCTAAGAAATACACTCCACCACTCCACCTCCAGTTATCACCAAGGAACAGGCTGCTACTGCACTCTCTATAGCTAAAAACACAGCTTCAGTGGGGCCTGACAATATACCAGGTTGCCTCTTAAACAGTTTAAATCAGGACTTATCAGTTCAATTAGGATCTCTGTTTAACCACAACCTCTGGACTGACTTTGTTCCAACAGAGTAGAGGACAGCAATAGTCATTTCTGTGCATAAAGGGGGAACATCTATTGACCTGGGAAATTACAGACCCATACCTTTGACTAGTCGTATATGTAAGGCTGTGGAAAGAATAATCATGGACCTGATAAATAATGATGTGGGCAGGCCATGCCTACTGAATCTGGTGGATTTCTTTGAGAAAGTCACTAAGGCCATGGATGAGGGTAAAACTGTACATAACGCCACATCAACCTAGCCAAAGCATCTGATACAATGCCCCACTCACATATTATAAATAAACTCACAAAACTAGGCATAAATACCTACGCCACCAGATGGATAGCCAGTCAGCTCATGGACAGCACACATGGTTAAAGTGGGTGAATCCAGATCCAGCAAGAGGTCAGTTACTAGTGGTGTGCCACAGGTTATATTCCTGTTTGGAATATACTTCTCTGAAGTCAAGGCTAATGTTGAAGGCCTCTGGATGACAAAGTTTGAAGACAACTGCAAGCTGGGGGGAAATCACTGAATCCTCCTTCGATGAGATATCCTTCAGGAGGGTTTAGATAAAACAAATAATTGGTGCCAGAACCATGGTCTAAAACTAAATGTGAAAGAATGCATTATCATACCCTTTGAGAAGTCAAATACCCCTGCAAATTGCAATATCAATAGAACACCCCTAAGAGTAGACTCAGAGCTGTACACAGTCATGCAAGTGGCTCTAACTTATTGTCATAAGTGTGTGTGTGTGTGTGTGTGTGTGTGTGTGTGTGTGTGTGCATTTATGTATGTACAGAGAGTGGTGTTGACATTAACCTATAGCAGTGGTACTAAAATGAAGGCCCAAGAGGGCACATTTATACATTTCTACCCCAAGTACGACTTTACCCATACACAAATTTTAAGTGTAATGATTTTGCACCCCCTGCTATGATTTTGAAACTGAAAGGTTGAGAGGTGTGGAGTGGACATAAGAGGATGAGGTAGAAAGCAAATGAATGTATGTCCTGAAGGATTGTTTTGTGTGTGTATGTGTGTGTGTGTGTGTGTGTGTGTGTGTGTGTGTGTGTGTGTGTGTGTGTGTATGTATGTGTGTGTGTGTGTCTGTAGGAGCATGAATGAGGCTGCATGAATGTGTTTGCTTGTGTGTATTTGTGTCTGTCTGTCTGGGTGGTCACACTTAGAGGGTTTGGTAGGGAATCTCTCATCTGTGTGTATACTTTTTTAGGAGGTTACAGTCTGTTTGATCAGGATTCTGTATGTAGTGTATTTGTGTGTGTAGTTGTTGTGGAAATGTGCATGTGAGCATATGGGCGAGTGTTTACTTGAGTTTGATAGAGTGTGAGGGTTTGATAGAGTGTGAGAGTTTATTTGTGGATGTGGGTGTGTGTGGGAATGTGTATGTCTGTGTATGTGAATATGTGTTACTGTATAAGGGGTTCTTTTGGTAATGTGATGTATGGACTGCTAGTGACAACCCTATTGTGGTGAAGTCTGTTTGCACAATGTTCAATTCAGAATTCAGAAACATCATAATGAGCTCATAATGAGGTCCTTCTCATTGTGGTTATACCTGACTCTGAATTACAGTTTCTTCATGTCCAGCTAATGCAGTAACCAGCTTTGGGAGATCAGTGAGAGTGGTGACCCTTTTTAAGAATCCTATCCATAGTGTAAAGGGAAACAAATGCAAACATACACTAAATATTTTTCTGGGAGTTTAATACATGATCTGATAGCACTAAGGCAGAATATAATTGGGGGTGAATTGAAAGGAGTGAGGAAACAGTTTCTGTGTAGACATGCAGTCTTAGGTAGGTTATAGTTCATGGAATGTGATCATAAGATCTTTTTTACTGTCATTTTTTTCAATTCATTGAGAATTCCTTAATAAAAAGGCAAGGCATGATGTACTCTAACCACAGATACACACACACACACACACACACACACACACACACACACACACACACACACACACACACACACATCTGTATCTATATTTGTAGCTATAATGTGTGTGTGTGTGTGTATATATATCTATATCTAATATATATATATATATATATATATATATATATATATATATACATATATACATGTGCGTGCAAGTATGTATATATATATATATATATATATATATAAGTTCCCTTTTAGAAGGTCGAACGGCTGAAATCTCGAAATTCATATGGCCGAAGCCTTATGCTCGAATTTCAGAAGTTCGGCCTTCTGAAAGGGAACTAAAAAAACCAACAAAACAATGTTTCTGCAGGGGGGGTAAGCCCCCCCCTGCACCCCCACACCCCCCACTACTCATTTATTCTAACTCCGAGATCGCACTACAGCGCAGAAAGGGAAATCTTCCGGTTTGCGCTGTATGCCGATCCCCATTCAGAAGGTTGAGCTTCTGAAATTTTGAGCATATGGTCTCGACCATATGCATTTTGAGATTTCAGCCGTTCGACCTTCTAAAGGGGAACCATATATATATATATATATATATATATATATATATATATATATATATTTATATATATACATATGCACACACACACACACACACACACACACACACACACACACACACACACAATGCCAACAAAAAGTAATTGACTTCAACAATCGGCTTACTTTCTGGTGTCTTTCCAAGGGGATCCAGTATCTGTCTGCCTGGGATGATGTGGCTGATAGGCCTTGATGCTTTGCAAGGGATGGCTACCACCTGTCACCCCTGGGATTCTGGATCCTGGCAAAGGCTCTTGCCTCCCCCATTGTGTCTTTTTTAGGCTATGTCCCAAAGACAAATCTTCCAACATAAAAGATCTGTCAGAAAGCAAATTGAAAGTGATGCTGTTTAATGCTAGGAGCCTTAGCCTGAAAATGCACTCACTGGAGGCTCTCCCCATACTGGAAGATGCTGATGTTTGTGCAGTCATAGAAACTTGGTTCAGGGCTGTGGAGAGCAGCCCTGCTTTACCAGGCTATACCTCATTCTACACATTCCAACCCCAAAATGAGGTTGGGACGACTAAGGCTGGTGGAGTCTCTATCCTCATTAAGGACAGGCACACCTCCAGACTGGTTTGCCAGCATGACACACTGGAATTACTCCAGGTGCAGCTGACAGTTGGCAAGACACCCATCAAAGATATAGCCAGCTATAGACTTCACTGCATGACTCAGGACACCCACTCCTCCTACCCGGACCTACTTGACTCCATCAAGGTACCCCCTAACACCCTGATCCTTGGTGACTTCAACTACCCCACCATAGACTGGGTGAACTATTCCTGCACTAATGCACTCAACAAATGATTCTTTGACTTCATCAGTTCTAATGCACTAGACCAGCTGGTTTCATCACCCACAAGGGGAGATAACATTCTGGACTTGGTTCTCACCAACATGGGTGACCACTGCACCACTCCAATAGGATATTCTTCCCTTGTGAGGTCAGATCATCGGTCTGTCTCAGTTGAAGTATCTGTCTCACCCCCCCCCCAGCTATAACCAGGCTAAAACACTTCCAAAAAGCTGACTACAACTTCCTAAGGGAGGGTATCAGTAGCTTCACACCACCACCCACTTCAGAGGATGCAGACATCTATGCTGAGCAGTATGCCAGTGCAGTATAGAAGCACCAGTACAACTCCATGGACTCCGTCATACCTAACAGAACTCAAAGTGCTCCTCAAGGAAACACAAACCTGTCTGGTGGATATCCGCTATCAACATACTTTACAACAAAAGGATGAAACTGTTGTCCAGAGGTAAAAAGGGACAAATTCCAAATTGGAAAACATCCCTCCTCAGCCTCAACAAACAAATTAGATCACTAATGAAAACCTCCAAAGCCAATTATGAATTGAAACTAGCCTCCGAAACAAAGGGAA
>NC_056751.1:243927461-243957461 GCF_019279795.1 Protopterus annectens
GTGCCATTTTGCACCAGCTCAGAGCAGATCTTGACATAGCTAAAGAACGCCTTGTGATTATCTTTAGAGTCTTTGGCAATTTTTCTTTCAAAGCTAGCCTTTGATCATTTTATGAAGGATCGAAGTTTCTTGCTAGTACTGATCATGGATGCCTTCCCTTTCTGGGATTTTGCCTTATCTTGTAATAGTTTCCTCCTTCTTTTGTATAGCTTATTTATGGCTGGGGTCCACCAAACTAGTGTCCTGTTTTTGGAGGAGTGAGTCTTGGTTTTACTTGGGATGGCATGATCCATGCATTCCTGTAGGTGCTCATAGAGTTCATTTGTAAAGGATTCTGCAGTTTGGGTAGCATTTTCCATTAGCCCAGGGGCTTTGAAACTTTCCACCTCGGTCTTCAGAAGTGTAAAGTTTGCTTTTTAGAAATTTTTCACAGTGGTTTCCTTGGCTGGGGGTGGGGTCGGGATGTGGATGTCCATTGTGATTAGTTTATGGTCTGATCTTACCAACGAGGGGTTTACCTCTGGTGTGGAACATTGAGCCCCCATGTTGGTGATGACCAAGTCCAATATGTTGTCCCCTCTTGTGGGAGTGGTGACCAGTTGTTCCATGGCATTTGAATTTATAAACTCTAGGAACCGTTGGGCGAAATAGTTGGGACTTGATTAGTTTTCCCTGTCAGTGTTTAGGTAGTTGAAATCCCCCAATATTGTGGTGTTTGGTGAGGCCTTCATATTCTCCAATGTTCTCAGGAATGCCGAGTGGGGGTCCTGAGACCAGGTGGGTGATCTGTAGCAGGCTACAGACTGAAAAGCAGTTTTACCTACTGTTAGTTGCACATGGATGGTTTCCGCTGCCTCATGCAGTGCCACTAACCTGGAGGTGTGTGTATCCTTGATGAAAATGGATACTCCCCCACCTTTAGTATTTCGGTCCGAGTTCTGGGGCCGAAAAGAATGGTATGAGTTAAATCCTGGTAGTGCTGTGGTGCTGTCTGGGGCCTTGAACCAGGTTTCTGTTACTGCACAGATATAGATTTTCTCCATACTGAGGAGAGCCTCGAGTGCATGCATCTTGAGGTTTAGACTTCTGGCGTTGAGTAGCATTACCCTTAGTTTTTTGTTTCTGGTATTGTCTATGGAGGTGGGTTTGTCTTTTGAGCCTTGCCTAAAAAAGGCACTATGGGGGGTGGCAAGAGCCTTAGCCAGTATTTGAAAGCCTAAGGGTGACAGGTGCAAGCCGTCCCTGGCAAAGCAACATTTCTTGTCGAGCATGTCATCCCAGGCTGACAGACACTGGATCCCCTTTGAATGACACCAATAGCTTAGCCAATTGTTAAAATTGATCATTTTGTTTTTATACTGTGGCATCATTCTTGGTGAGGGCAAGATGCTACTCAGGGTCAGGGTCATACCGACCTGGGCTGCATGATCAGAGAGCTCCTCTATGTCTCTTTTCATGTAGTCCAGGGAGGTATGTCTCAGGTCATTCACACCAACATGGACAATGACAGAGTCATATTTGTACCTGCTGTGGAGTGACCTTAGTGCTTGTGTTATGTGGCGGATCCTGGCACCCGACAGGCAGCTTACAGTGACCTTTTCCTTGTTCAGTCTGGTGAGTGGGACGTCAGTGTGCCTGACAATAGAGTCTCCAATTACTAGTGTATTAGGTGTGTTATTTAGCCTTGGGGCTGCGACTGCGTGACACACTGACTTTGTGAAGTATGTGATACGTGAAAGTTGTTGTGGGTTAGCGGTTGCTTGGATGTCTGCTTTGGAGGTCTCTGTTGTTTTGGCAGGTTTTTATTTAGAGCCTCCGAGTATGTTTTTGTGAGTTTATGTGTCTTGTTTGCTGGTACGATTGGTCTATGTGAGACTGGTTGTGTGGTTTCTTCTCCTCCTGACTGACTGTGCCAGTCTTTAGGTTGAGAGAGCTCGGCCTTCAGTTTGGCTGTATAGTTGCATCTCTCACATATATTTGAGTTTGTTGGAAGGAGGAGAGGGTTGTCTGTGTACATAAGGCAATTGTAACATTGCCTCAAGATTCCCAGATTCACCAGCTGGATTGGAGACTATACCTGAAACTGTGCTTTGGACATGCCTGAATGGTTTAAAGAACTGATTTATTGATTGTCCGGAATGGACAAATAGGGAGCCTTGTACTTCTGGATAGTATAAGAGGGTGTCGTGCTAAAGTTTGTTAGTGCTTACTGAGAAATTTGAGCAAGTGCTGGGATGTAGAATGAAGGCTGAGTGCTTACTTTGAGAGTTTGACTAGTTCTATGGGAAAAAATTGAAGAGCAGACTTTGTGCAGCCGGAAATAGTTTAAAACTGCTTAAACTTCTCTGCGTGATGTTGCTTGATGTGCAAAATCTCGCAAAACCGTGCAAATGCAGGTTTTAAGGCAGGGAACTTGAAAGAGATAGGAATTAGCCCAAAACAGCCAATAAGCTTCTAGCTGCTGGGCTGAGACCACTCCTCCAGGGACAGATAGGCTGCTCAAAGCTCCCCACTCTCACTGGTGAACAGAGAAGCTTCCTCCTATCCAAGTAAGGATATGGGCAACACAGGAACTTATACCACAGCCCAGAATTCAGCAAAACCTGAAATGTGGCCTGCTCTAGTTCAGAAAAGGCAGGAAACAAGGATATTTTTGTTTTGTTTTTTTTTTTTTCAACAGAACAACAGTAACTTAACAGACAAACACTGTAAATGCTTTAAACAGGCTAGCGAGCTTGTGTGTGTAGCCTACAACAGTTAAACAACAGAAAAATGATTTAAAGAAGTGCAGGAACAGTAAAAATGCAAAAACAAGCTTTTTCAGATATTAGAATAGCTAGAAACTCGCTTTTCGTTGAGAATATGCAGTCACAAGTAAAAGGGCAGAGAAAAAATACTTAATTTGTTTAAAGTCTCTCTTTCATATCTCTGCTGCTTGTAACACTCTGCAGGACCACGAGGAGCTGTGCTGAGTCTGAAACAAGCGTAAAACCTTGCAAATGCGGGTTTTAAGGCAGGGAACTTGAAAGAGATAGGAATTAGCCGAAACGGCCAATAAGCTACTAGTTGCTGGGCTGAGACCACTCCTCCGGGGACAGATAGGTTGCTCAAAGCTCCCCACTCTCACTGGTGAACAGAGAAGCTTCCTCCTATCCAAGTAAGGATATGGGCAACACAGGAACTTATACCACAGCTCAGAATTCAGCAAAACCTGAAATCTGGAATACTCTAGTTCAGAAAAGGTGGGAAACAAGGATATATATATATATTTTTTTTCAACAGAACAACAGAAACTTAACAGAAAAACACTGTAAATGCTTTAAACAGGCTAGCGCACTTGAGTGTGTAGCCTACAAAAGTTAAACAACACAAAAACGATTTAAAGAAGTGCAGGAACAGTAAAAATGCAAAAACAAGCCTTTTCAGATATTAGAATAGCTAGAAACTCACTTTTCGGCGAGAATATGCAGTTGCAAGTAGAAAGGCAGAGAAAAAATACTTAATCTGTTTAAAGTCTCTCTTTTCATCTCTCTGCTGCTTGTAATACTCTGCAGGATCACGAGGGGCTGTGCTGAGTCTGAAACAAGCGCAAAACCGCGCAAATGTGGGTTTTAAGGCAGGGAACTTGAAAAGAGATAGGAATTAGCCCAAAACGGCCAATAAGCTACTAGTTGCTGGGCTGAGACCACTCCTTCAGGGACAGATAGGCTGCTCAAAGCTCCCCACTCTCACTGGTGAACAGAGAAGCTTCCTCCTATCCAAGTAAGGATATGGGCAACACAGGAACTTAGACCACAGCCCAGAATTCAGCAAAACCTGAAATCTGGACTACTGTAGTTCAGAAAAGGCGAGAAACAAGGATATATATATATTTTTTCAACAGAACAACAGTAACTTAACAGAAAAGCACTGTAAATGCTTTAAACAGGCCAGCGCACTTGAGTGTGTAGCCTACAAAAGTTAAACAACACAAAAATGATTTAAAGAAGTGCAGGAACAGTAATATATATATATATATATATATATATATATATATATATATATGTATATAAAACCGTACTTTGTCGAAATTACTTTAGTGAAAGTGCATTTTGTTCAAAATGCACTTTCGCTAAAGAAAACAAAAAAGCATGCCATTAGCATGTACCGTTAGTTGTACATCAACATATACTGTACAACTAAGGAAACTCTTGTTGAGATTGTAGTACAGTGGGGATAAGGGAATACTCCCTTTTCCCCATTGTAGTATGATCTCGGAGTGAGAATATTAATGTGAGGGGTATGGGGGGCACAGCCCCCCACATGGCGGTTGCATATATATATGTGTGTGTGTGTATAAACTGACAAGGAGTAGTTAAGGAAGTAAAGTAAAACAGAAAATCCACAAAAAAACTTACTCAGAAGTCTGCTACCAGTACAGTTCTGAAAAACAAATACCAGATAAATTAGTGCTTTCATTCTTTTATTGTTAATCCAAGAAATTCATCAGAAAAATCTGGTGTACAGCACACGATCATTTAAATATTATCAGTTAGTCTGATGTAATGAACTACAGCCTGATAGAAATGCTCAGAACATTTTGAACTGAGGCCATCAAGATTTAAAGAAACAAGCACCTATAGCAGGTCTTATGTAGTATCCCAACACCATGTGACAATAGTTCTGCTAAATGTTAAAAATAAGTTATTATATATTTTATATATATATATATTAAAAATAAGTAATTCAGCAATAAAATTAAACAAATCTGTTTCTAGGAATACATTTGATGTTAATCACTTCACTCAATCTAGGAAAGTGATCTGCTTTATGTAAAATTTGCCATTTAAGTTCACAAACTGCCAATACGTTGTTACAACTACTAATGAAAGGGGTAATGTCAACTGTCTCTAATACAAAAAAATGAAACTTACAAAACAGCATACAGCTGACACTGTGTTTGACTAAAGCATTAGATAACTCTTTATTTTTAATAACAACTAAATGTTTAGACATCCTTTGTTTGAGTTATCTAATGGTTTTTCTGACATAAAACTGTTGGCAGGTACCACAGGTTGCCAAATATACTTTATGTTGGCTACAGCAGTTATATCTACTTTTAGTGACAAAATTCCTTCCCAAATGTTGGAAAGATACATGACTAGTGCCACCAATATAGAGACACTGTTTGTATGATAAACAAGGAAATGTCCCAACTGATTGTATTGGAATAACCTGTTTCACTTTACCATTTTTTAAACAAATTTGGGGAATTCACCAACAATAGTAGCCAGTTTTGGGTTGCCCAATATGATTTTCCATTTGGATTGTAAGATGTTTTTAATATCTGGGCTGTCAGCAATTATTGGTAATGGAAATGCACCACTATGGTCTGTATTTCTAGTGTCCACTTCTATGGGCAAGGGAAATCTCACATTTTGATCTATTTGAACTTTTTTGGTACTTCAAAATTGGATGGTATTTGATCTACCTGTTGTAGCTCACGTCTACCAAAAGTGGATCAACCAACAAAGTGTCTTTCTAAAAACTAGATCCTTTAGAACCAAACATTCATTGTCATCACTTATTATTCTACTAAGTCTACACCGTCATCATTTATTATTCTACTAAGTCTGATATATTGACATTTTATTATAGTTTACTTCATTAATCCCTGATGTTGACTAAAAAAATCTAAATAGTTATAAAAGGTTTACTTTCTATAAATTCTTGAATTAAATCCAAACTTAGATTTATCTAAAGTGACATAATGAAGCTTAAAAAACTAATGCTTGATTCCAACAATAATAAAAATTTGTATACTTCAATTTCTGTTCCCTGCCAAATGAAAAATATGTCATCAATAAATCATTTATCAGTTGCACCATCTCAAAACCTCTTAAATGTAAAGTGTGTCTGCCTCCCATGTACTAAGAAGCAAATTGTAATAGGCAGGAGCCATCTTGGCTCCCATCTTCATGTACCTCTGCTGATGATGTATCATGTCATTAAAACTAAAGAAGTTACTTTCTAAGACAATTTCAAGTAATTCACAAATAGTGTTGATTATTGTCAAAAAATATATTTATTCAAATAACTTATAACTAGTTCCATACCTTCCAAAACTGAAATATTTTTGTAAAGGGACTCTATATCAAGTGTAACTGACAATTGATCTTTCTCTGGCACCTTATACTGATGCAGTTCTTTCAACGTTACCCAAGAGTCTTTCAAATAAAACTTGGATTCCTGAATGATGGGATGTAGTACATGCTCAAGATACTAAGAAATGTATTAAGTCTTAATTTGCTTAATTGACACAATATGCCTAAATGGTTGATTAGTTTGATTTTTATGTGTTTTGGTATTACCAAAAAGTTTCCCTATATTTGATTGTTCCATTATGATGTTCTTGTAAACTGATGTTTCCTTGTCTTCGCATGTCTAATAGTAAGTAATTAATGCCGTTGAAGCTGGAATATACATCGTTAATGTTAACAACTTTATAGCAGCTTTCTTTTCTTAAAGTTTCTTTAATATTTTGTACATATAATTTTTGTTTCATTATAACTATCCCAGTGCCTTTGTCTGACTTCATAACCCTCAGACTATGGTTGTTAATAACATCAAACAAGGCAGTACGTTCTTCTCTGGTTAAATTGTGCCATGTATTTTTAGACTTATTTTGAAACACTTCTCTAATGTCCCTTTCACATACTTTACTAAAACATTTAATGTGTTGTGCAAATTGGGATTAAAAATACTTTTCTTTCTGACTTCACCTGCTTCAGAAATTTTAACATTGCTCATAATATGTTTCAAATTTAACTTCCTAGAAAGCAATTTAACATCTAGTAAAACATTGGTCATTTTTGCTCTTTGTGCAGGGATAAAAGTGAGCCCTTTCTTAAGCACATAATTAAGTAGCTTCAGAAAAATCAAATCCTGTTAGGTTAAAAATGGAGCATTCAGACGGCAGTTTATTCTCTGTTGACATCCTTATCTCTGATATCTTCCCCAAGCATGTCCTTAGCCTCTTCCATGGCCTCTCGTTGATCTGGTTGTCCCCCTTCTGTTTTTTGTTCTTGTTAATAAAAATATAATTGATAGAAGTCTGGTTGGCCCCTGGACTCAATAGTCCACCTACATTACCAATCGTGGTATTGGTGTTAACTTCCCATGCAGGTTGTATGTATGTAAATATGAATATATATGTGTATATATCTATATCTAAGTATGTGTGTGCGTGTGTGTGTGTGTGTGTTTGTGTGTGTGTGTGTGTGTGTGTGTGTGTGTGTGTGTGTGTGTGTGTGTGTGTGTATACACATATGTGTGTGTGTATATATATATATATATATATATATATATATATATATATATATATATATATATATATATATATATATATATATATATATATATATATATATATATATATATATATATATGTGTGTGTGTGTGTGTATACAATGGACATAAAATGTTTACACACCCCTGTTAAAATGTTAGGTTTTTGTGATATAAAAAAATGAGACCATAATAAATAAATTCAAAACCTTTCCAACTTTAATGTGATAATTCAATTGAAAAACAAAGGGGATAAATATAAAAAAATAAAAAATGTACAGTACACTAGTTGCATGTGTGTGCACACCCTTAAACTAATACTTTGTTGAAACACCTTTTGATTCAATTACAGCATTCAGTCTTCTTGGATACAGACCTGCTGACAATTAAAGAGACTCTGATTAACCCCTACTATAGTTCAGCTGGCCTAGTAGGATATTCCTGACATTTACTCAGTTGCCTGCTACAACAAAAGCCATGATTCACAGCGAGCATACAGAGCATCAAAGGGATCTCATTTTTGAAAGGTATCGGTCAGGAGAAGGGTACAAAAAAAATTCCACAGAATCAGGTGTACCATGGAACACAGTGATAACAGCCATCAAAAAGTGGAGAAAATATGGGACAACAGTGGCATTGCAAAGAACAGGATGTCCCTCCAAAATTGATGAAAAGACAAGACAAAAACTGGTCAGAGAGGCTGCCAAGAGACCTACAGCAACACTGAGGGAGCTGTGGGAATTTCTGGCAAGTACTGGTTGTGCACTACATGTGACAACAATCTCCCATATTCTCCATGTGTCTGGACTATGGGATAGGGTTGCAAGACAGAAGCCTTTTCTTACACAGAAAAATATCCAGGTCCGGCTAAAATTTGCAAAACAATGGTGGTGGCAGTATCATGCTTTGGGGTTGCTTTTCTTCAGCTGGAACTGGGGCTTTAGTCAAGGTGGAGGGAATTATGAACAGTTCCAAATACCAGTCACTTATGGCCCAAAACCTTCAGGTGTCTGCTACTAGAAAGCTGAAGATGAAGAGGAATTTCACCTTTCAACACGACAATGACCCCAAGCATACATCCAAATTAATAAAAGAATGGCTTCACCACAAGAGAAATAAAGTTTTGGAATCGCCCAGCCAGAGCCCAGACCTATATATATATATATATATATATATATATATATATATATATATATATATATATATATATATGTGTGTGTGTGTGTGTGTGTGTGTGTGTGTGTATATGTATATATATATATATGTATATATATATATATATATATATATATATATATATATATATATATATATATATATATATGTATCCATGTGTATATAGATAAATGTAATATATATATATATATATATTTATGGTTCCCCTTCACAAGATCGAATGGATGGAAGCTCGAAATTCATAGTCTCGAGACCAGAATCTCAAACTTCCATTCACTCGAAATTGCGAATGGGAGCCTTAGGTTTAAAAAAATAAAAAGTAAACGTACTTTATTGCAGGGGGTCAGGTCCCCTGTACTCTAGCAGTTTAAATGTGAATGTTCTGTGACCACACTATAGCAGAGGAATGGAAAACCTTCCATTTTGCACTTACGCGTATAGCGCGGAATGTGAGATTTCCCTTTCCTTCACTATAGTGCGATCTCGGAGTAGGTATATTTAAGTAGGGGGGGGGTGTCTTTTATTCTGAGGAAGTTCTTGTAATATGAAAAAAATTGCTAAATCATTAAATTCTGTCAATTACTTCTTGTGGAGTGTTCCTTTTTTGTTCAAATGCATATATGTGCCTTACAGTTATGGAGCTTCAGAAGCAGATATACAGCAACTACCACAGTATCAATAACATCATCCTCAAATAAATGCAAATGTTTAGCAACAACATCACCCTTAAAAGAAAACAAATGCATGAAACATTGTGTTTAAATAAAAGGATATTTTAGTTGTGTAGAGCGTACACAAGCACAGAAACAGGTATGCACTATCCTGTTCACTATAACAGTAACAACACAAATCTTCCACCAGGGGGAGTAACACTAGTATCAGATTCCTTTATCATACTCTGCAAATTAAGATTATTTGCAAACATGGCCAGGGGTGCTGAAATATCTGTGGTTTGCTGTTGACTACATCTATGGAGTATCAACAGATGGAGCAATCTGTTGTACCACTGTCCATCTCACCAGTGCAATAGACATAGGGCACATTGCAAGGCAGGATGGAGTAGAGGGGTATCTGGATATATGTTTGAAGCATGCAGTATATCCACATATTTGGTGGAAGGTTCCTCATTGCTGTTTGAGAATACTGTGAAATATGCCAACTGTTGCAGCTATATTTGGCATGCAACAAGCTCTGCCATGACCAAAGGCGATGGGTGTCTAGAATGAGCTTCCTGTGGATCTGGTTGTGCTTAAATCCTCAGAATGCTCTGAAAATGTGTTGTTATACATGTAAGACTGTGTATGAGGATTTCTGAGTGCACAGGACAAACCGGATAATCTGTGCTGTAATGTGGTATGCCGCTATTTTCATTCGATTGAAATGACACATTAATAAATTATTAAATGCATGTAATCTTCCTTTACAGGCATGTATATATTGGTTCTACTAGAAGTTAAACCTTCATAAAAGCAGCAGGGTATTGTGTTAGCTGAACCTTCTGAATGCAGATATTGACATCACTGGTTAAGTCCTGCATTATTAGAAGGAAATCATTATTTATCTTCTATCCCTGTTCCTAAGGGATTGCTGTTTTCAAAGTATAGGTGCATTACATTCCTCTTCTAGCTGTTGCTAAGATTCAACTGTCAGTGACAGTTTTCAGACCATGTCTAGATATGTATGCAGAAAATAAACGTGATGTAGATGTGCTTATGTAAAGATTTGCTGTTACTGGCACTACTCAGTCCATGTTTGTTGTATAGGACAATGCATACATGACCATATTTTTGAGCAGATCTTTTTTATGAATCGCAGTATATACATGGCATACATACACAAATCCTGGTTATGGGCTTGAGGACTATGTTTGTGAATATGATGACCCATCAAGAAATTTAGGATAAATATGCAGCTTGAAGGGAGATATTCTGAAACTGGAGAAAAACAGGCTTTATAGCATAAAACATTTTTCAAAATTCCTTTATGCCAACTTCATTGTTTGCCCTAACTCTTATATATAACCACTTCCTATTATGCAAATTTTGATGGACTGTTGGTCTGTGATTACAAAAGGATTGTCTGAGGCATCAGACAATCATAATATTTTGAAAAAATAGGTGTATTGAAGTTAACTGAAACTTCAGCACATTGACCATCAAAAAGGTTGACAAAAACTTGAACAAAAAACCCACAACAATACACAGTACATTACCTCAAAGCATGCAAATAATGTTTTTTGTAGAGAGGCAAGCCCCCTGCACCCCACCCTGGGTAATTAAATATACCAAATCCAAGACCTTACAAAATGAGGAGTGAGCATGTTTCTCAACACTGGTGTTATAGCGATCTTGCTCAAAAATCCACAACTTTATTTTCAACCAATTTAAGTCAGCAGAAGAGCAGTCAACTAACTCACCAGTCAGCCATTGTCAGTGCTCATATAACTATTTAAACACACACATATATATATATATATATATGTGTGTGTGTGTGTGTGTGTGTGTGTGTGTGTGTGCATGTGCACATGTGTGTGTTTATAAGTGTGTGTATTGTTCCTTTCTGGAAGTTTTTAGTAGATTAGCTTATAACATGTAAGATAACAAACATCATTTGCTCTGCATGCATACACTATTAGTTAATGTGTGTTAGACATTGGTTCCTGTTAATTTTGTTTTATAAATATCAAGAAAATATATAAATGCTCCACAGTTAAATGAGATGTGTGACACAGAAGCAAATTTTGAAAATTATGTCTGTATGCTATGGGTTAGAATATGTTTTTACAGGTTTTCTAACAAAATAGTGGTTTTATTTACATTGTGCACTTTTCTTTTTAATTGTTTGTAGAATGTCAAGTAATTATCATGTTTATGTGATATTCTGTTGGGTATTATTGTGTTGGTTCTTAAATTGTTTAATGAAGAGTTTTTCTGAACAAAAATAGCCTCAGACACTACTGTATGTGATATTATCAATGAAAGGTTATACCTTGCACTTCTGCTAAGAGAGGTATCTCTTCTTAAGAATATAACAGTAGATATGAGTAAGATATCTACCTGGAATTTACTACAGTTTACACAGACTGCCCACGGTATCCCAAAATGTCTTAGGAAATTGCTTAATTCTGCAGTAGGGAGTTGTGTTTCCTGTCGACAAAAATGAAAACACTGTTGTTATACAAACCAGAGGCTTGTACTCTTAAGTTTATCCACAAAACACAATCTTTAGATTTAGTCTGAATTGCTAAGAACTTGATTTGTTATCTTTCTATATTAGCACTCCCACCTGAATATCTAAAATATTCTTCTGGTTTCAGAGAGCTATGATTGCATTGGCTAAATTGTATCAGACTCTATATCTGTGTACTATACTGGACTGTCTCCACTCAAAAGGCATGCTGACACTGTCACATCCATGCTAGAAATGAAATCACCCAATTCTTTAGAGTTTGGCCTTGGTTGACAAGTTTACATACTTGCAGTGACATTTGAGAGTAATCTACTATTCTTTAGTCTTTAGTTTATATGCGGTGATTTTATGTCTGAAAAAAAGCCATTCATAGCAGGGGTGTAGCTAGGATTTTCAAATTTGTACTTACTGCTCTCAAACTGCTACCCCCCCCCCAATCAAGCCACGGCCATTCTCGATATTCATGGTTCGCTCTTTTAGTGTCGATGAAGAGGCATTTGCTGTAATGCCTCTTCAGTAGTATAATATAGATTCACTCAAACTCTGTTAGTTGAAAATGAACCTGAAAGTCAGTTCTTTGAAAAATGCAGCATGGTAGTTGGGGTAGAGGATTCATGCTTTTGTTGTCTGTAACTAAGGTACAGGTTTTGAGGTTGAGTAAATTACTAACCACCTGCTACCCCTAACTAGTGTGTTTCACTCACTCACACAACCCTACCTACCTCTTAGTGTAAGAAATATGGACAAAAACCTAAAATAAACAGGGAAAGATATTAAATAATGCTCTCGTGAACTTAGAAAGTTGCTAGAATAACAGGATTTGTGCTAGTATGAATTTTTCTAAAGGACATGGTCTGAAATTTAAATGTCTGTCATTATTTAGTAACTTCAGCTTTCAATGATTTTCTAGAAAATCACAAAATTTATGAGGAACAGACAAAAAATATGGGGCAAAAATCTGGACATTCTACAAAATTTGGACAGTTGAGAGGTATGCTACCTACCTCTTACACACACACACACACACACACACACACACACACACACACACACACACACACAAAATACCTCTCAACCTCTTAGCGCAACAAACTTATAAATAAAACTGAGGCAAAGGCCCAAAAATAGGGACATTTTTTAAATATTGCTCTTATAAACTTAGAAAGATAATAGAATAGTAGTAGGTCTTGCACTAGTATGAATTTTCTGAAAGGTATGAAATCTGAAACTCAAATGTCTGCCATTATTTTTTAACTTCAGTCCTTAATGATTTGCCACTAATTTGCCAGAAAACAACAATTTTATGAAAAACGGACCAAAAATGTGATGCAAAAATATAAAATTGCCACACAATACAGCTGGGAACCTATTAAAGAAGGGACACCTTTTTAATATTTGCACTGTTAACTTGAGCAGCTGACAAAATTAGATAATCTACATGCATTTCTGAAATAAAAGTAATGTATAACTCTGATCATTACAGTTATTTATAATTGTAAACCCTCCACGTTTTCTTCCAAAATTGCTATTTTGCTGAGGGATTATTAGGGGGAGAGCAACATTTTGAGGCATAATTGGGGTCAGTTGAGAGGTTTGGATATTCCTAATTCTAAAACGCTGTTTATTTGCACATACCTCTCAACCTCTTAATGCAGGAAGTCTGGACAAGGCCAAATATATTGGGGGAACATACAAACATTACTAAAAATTGATTTTGTATGAACTTAAGACAGTTGATAGAATCTGTCTTGCTTTAGCATGCATTTTTCTGAAGGTTATGACATCTGAAACTTAATGTCTGTCATTATTTAGTGACTTCATTCCTAAATGATTTGCCAGAAAAGTTTTATTTTGTATTTTACAGCACAAACACCAATAAATATCTGCTAAACAAAGCAATACGGTCTCACAATGAAACTAGACTTAGCATTAAAACTCCTCTGCCCTTGAAACTCACATTCATTGAAACAGCATTGAAACCCACATTCAAAGAAAATGTATCTTAGCATCTGGCCAGTGGTGGTTAAAGATTACATTTGGGCTGTTTAAGTAGTAAAGCAGAATGGACCTGCAAATCAAATAGTCGCACCACCTCAGGTCAAGTAGTGAACGGACCTGATAATTTAAATGTGGTAATGAAATTGTAAAGCAGAACGGACCTGCAAATCAAATAGTCGCACACACAGTACAAATTTAAAGCAGGACCAGCTGCAAATCAAATACTCAGACACTTCAGAACCTACAAATTAAATACTTACACCCAGTCATAAGTGGACCTGGTGCCCTGCTGTACTCAATGAACTGAATAATTCACATGCAGATTTTAAGTTGTAAAGCAGAATACAGTAACTGATTAAAATGCAGAGTTTAAGTAGTAAATCAGAACTGACCTGTAAATCAAATAGTTGCATGTGCACACACCCTCTCCCCTAAGTCAAGTAGTGAACCACTGAACGGAACTGATAATTCAAATGGCGGTGTGCGGTAAATGAAACTAAAAAGCAGCACGGACCTGCAAATCAAATAGTCGCACACAGTACAAGCAGACCCTGCAAATCAAATACTCAGACACACTTCAATTCAAATATTTACAGTCACACACACACAGTAGTAAGTGAGCCTGGTGCCCTGCCGCAGTCTTTCCATTAAAATCACCATTAAATCTCTTATCCAATTTAGGTGAACCTAGCCATTAAAAGTCTAAATGGCCTTATACTTTAGAAAAGTAAAATCGATCCATATGTTGAGAACTTATAAAGCCCTTAAAAGATGAAACCAGTGCAGTAACATATGTAAAAAGATCAAAAACTCACGCTAAGTGAACTCACTCAAGGATGTCTATTTACAATAGTAATATCAACGCAACAGATCATAATCAAAGATAGCCGATTGGTTAAAATCTACTGCAACAATTACGTATTTAATAAAAACTCACAATAAAAAATCTACTACAACAATTACGTATTGGATAAAAACTCACAAAAAAGAATAAAATGCCATAATTAAAAACAGCCTATGACACGTAGAAGAAGAACCAAAATATCAAACAGCTTGCACATAAGCTCCTAAGCTGAAAGTTGATCTAAGCAACTAATTACTGCAAGCCATATAACAACAAAAAATATATTCACAAACTGTAACTTACGCGGCTACATTTATAATTGTAAAAACTGCACCCAATCACAGCTTAAAATACATAAATCTGACCAGTCACACACTGCTAAAACAATTGGTTGGTAATTATAGCTCTAGAATACTGCAAAACGTTAAACACTCAAAAGCATATCCGGGCATAATAAACCTATCATGACAGTATAGTAAATATTGAAACCTTTGTAACATGAAAACTTAACCACCAGCCCAGAAGCCATCATATTTGTAGACTGTATGTACTAAACCATGAATGCAGCCCATCAATAAAGTCACACGACATTTGCATAGGGGCCATTAAGCCTGAATACCCGTAGACAGAGCAAATCCCTCCAAAAGTAAAGCACTAAAACAGTTCTGTCACCGGATTTAAGGCAGAATTGACCACTCAATTTCTGACATCTAAAAATACCGAAATGCATACAAATTTAATGCTCGAACAAAAGCTAACAACTGCCGCGATCAGGCATTACATTAGCATTGTCCACCAAAAGAACGCTGTACACAACAATACCTTCCAAACACAGCAAACTGATCCGGCAAACGACCACCACCTGATAAAGTACCACAGCTCACAATAAGGTTCCCCAAGCTCGAAAAAACAGGTTTATTAACGCCACAAAAAATTCTGTTGTAAAAACACGTTTTCATCGACAATGCGACTTCTTCAGATAAAACCAATACAAAATGACGCTGCTTAAATACGTACTTCAATTAATACAATTGATGTTAATATAATAATATAATTGAATAATTTGATAGAATAATTGATACTAAAAATCCTTCATATTAAAAGCAGCAACCTGTCTAGAAAATAAAATAATAAAACAACTAACCAATAATATGTGTTTACAAAAGCATAACATTGATTTAAAATATATACATATAAATAACCCATGAAACAAACCAATAATCAAAATGAAATGTTGAAAATTTTAAGATAAACAAACTGTAGCTGTAACTCACACACCTTTATATTCTCCCTGCCTTTAATTTTAAGTAGGGAGCAATAGAAATGGAATAATTCAGACCCGGGAACTTGTTGGATTCTAAGAATATCTGCCAAAACGTCTCTCTGTGGGCAAGTTTTGCTTCCCAAGGTCCACCCCTGATATCCCTAGAGACGGATTCCAAAACGAAAAACAAAAACCTAGCTCCCTCACACTGAATGGAGTGCCTATATAGTGCATTTTTACTATTAAGTTTCTTTATATCATATTGATGTTCGTATATACGTCGCTTTAGCTGCCTTTCGGTCTTGCCAACATAGAAAGCCTGGCAGGACCGGCAGACAGCCAAATACACTACCCCAACAGAATTACAATTAGAATATTGGAACGCTTGGATGTCCCTATTTCTACTCTCCAAATATACATGTTCATCATGGACAATATATTTACATAAAGTACACCGCCCACATTTATATGTCCCTTTTCTCTGTCGGTTAAAACGTACTTGGTGATCATCCTGTTCCAAAACCCTCTTGATGTTAAATCCCCTCCTAAAAACCGTTTTTAAGGTTCTACCCTTAAGATGACTCAAATCAGTAAGATCCTGAAATGACCGCCATTCCTTTTCCATGATTTTCTTGATATGTCCTGCATTGGCACTAAAATCCGTTATAAAGGCAAAATTACTGTTAAATAAAACTGGAGCACCCACATTGGGAGTACTATTAACATCACTTGTACCCCTACCTAAAATGAGACCAAATCGGGTAGATCTGGCTGCCTGCACTTCTTCCTGAACTGATTGGATCATAGCTATAGGATACCCCCTGTCCTGAAACAATGATGTTAGTTTGTCACATTCTAAACCAAATTGTTGGTCATCTGATGTCATACGGGAAACCCTGATGTATTGTCCTTTCAGAAGTCCTCTTTTTTGGAATCTAGGATGTGAACTTTGATAATGAATATAACTGTTGGAAAATGTCGGCTTCCTATATATACAAGAATTAAACCCTTCACCTTCCTTAGTAATAGTCACATCCAAATAATTAACACTGTCGAATGATATTTGATGGGTGAACCTCAAGAATGTAGTAGTATTGTTGATATAGGCAATAAAATCATCAATACGATCGACGGGCCCCACCCAAAAAATACAAATATCATCCATAAATCTACAATAGTGATTCCAATACTCAGAGAATTCACTATTAAGGACGAATTTCTTCTCCCATACTGACAAAATAATGTCAGCATAAATGGGAGCACAACTGGCTCCCATAGACACACCAGTAGTCTGTTTAAAATACTCTCCAGCAAAGTAAATAAAATTGTTTTCCAAAACTAACCCTAATAGTTCAAGAACCATGAGTACATCATTGTTAGTAACCCCTGGGCATTCCCATAGGGCCTCTTCCATCCAAAGTAACCCTATATCCGATGGAATAACGGAAAAAAGATCTACCACATCAATGGTAAGAAACAATAAATCAGACTTGAAGAGGTCTGTGGTCACGTTACGAAGGAATGCCCATGAATCTTTAAGAATATAATCCTGCCTCCCCCACAGTTGTTTCATTTTCCAATCCAAAAATTCTGAAATATTGTGCCGCAACAATAGGTCTACATTACATTACATTAGCATTGCTAAACAACTGGAAGCACAATAAGAGTAAATACAGCTGGCAATAATAAATATGCTTTAAAGGCAAGCAAAAGCAACCAGATATCAATGTCAACACTAATATAGAAAAATAAAACCTGACAGCACTATACATAAAACTAGATGACACCCATAGTCTCTGCTGCTGTGCACTTACCTTTAGGATAGCTGCTGCACCTGATGTCTGAGACACACGTTGCTGCTACCCAAACATAAACACAAGCCAGTGATTCAGCAGTCACACCCCTCGAGCCGAATTCCGACAGGCTGTTCATGATGTTGATGTCATCGCATACGTGATGACATCAGTGGAAATTGCCACGGAAAATCTTTTTAAAAAGGCCGGGAAATAATTGGGAATAAAGGGGGCCAATCGGAAATTTTCATTAATTAAAAAAACTACCCCAGTACCCCCTCTTCTAAAGAACTTGTACTGAAATCAGTACAGTGCGTATGCCTCCCGATGTCCCTGATATATAAATATATATATATATATATATATATATGTGTGTGTGTGTGTGTAAATATATCTCTATATACATATATATATATATATATATATATATATATATATATATATATATGTGTGTGTGTGTGTGTGTGTGTGTGTGTGTATGTGTGTGTGTGTGTGTGTGTGTGTGTGTGTGTGTGTGTGTATATATATATATATATATATATATATATATATATATATATATATATATATATATATATATATATATATATGTATGTATATATATATTTTTTTAATACCCTCGCATCCCATCCGGTCCTGTACTGCGTAGGCTGCTGACTTAGCTTTAGGTGTATCCCAGCTGAATCACCTTGAACACAGGTGCCTCCCGGTCTCTGCTTGGAATCCCTGGCTTCCCGCCCTTGAACTGACAGAGCATAAGAACTCCTGTTGTTCTTCTATAACTTCCTTGCCTCCCCAGGAATTCTTATTGAATTGTATCCCAGCTGAATCACCTTGACCCCAGGTGCCTCCTGGTCTCTGCTTGGAATCCCTGGCTCCCACCCTTGAACTGACAGAGCATAAGAACTCCTGTTGTTCTTCTATAACTTCCTTGCCTCCCCAGGAATTGTTATTGAATGTATGCACCTTGTTACTGCTGACTATTCATTACTATTGTCCATTAGTACAGCAACCCAGTGAGCAAAAGCTAGCAGCCTACCCTAGTCATAATCATCCCTCCCTACCTTTCTGGTGTCCTCACCATTTTCCCCTGTGTCCTTGGCCTACCTTTACAATTACTGAGTCTGGCCACTAGATGGTGGCATCTCCTGCTTCTTTCTACACCCCTATGTATGACTACACTACCTTAACCTAACTCTGCCCTGTTCTATGAACCAGATTTAGTCACTCTTTCTTTTTACACCTTCTCTGCCCTGTATAGCCCCTTTCTGTTGTGAAACATTCTGCTTGCTTAACTCTGAAACTAAGCACCTCTGCTGTAGTCTCCTTACCTCATACGTCTTCTCTCCTTCACTGATACACTTTTCTCCTCCTCTTCCTGCCCTTGAACGGACCTGTGACCACTCTGTCTGCCTTTGGAATCTCCTCCTCTCTGATTGTCTCTGAAAAATCTTTCATATAGATGCTCTAACCCGCTCCGTTCGCCCTTCGGGCTCACTCTGCTCCCCTACCCTACCCCCAATTACCACCCACCCCCACATCTACTACACTTATACCTGCCCAGTCCCTCCCACAATTAACTTACATCCAATCAACATCCTTCCCACCCTCTGCATTTCCTGTTACCTGTCATACCCTTACTAACCTCATATACTTAATTACATCACTCCAATTCATTCCTGTCAATCTACCAAGGCCAACTACAATGTACATCTTCCTCCAGAAAACAACCCTACTACTCCTCCTAGCATTTACCTACCATATCACTTGTTACAACTACTCATTACAAAATAGCTCTTCCTTTACCCATAAATCCACATCCATTATCTCTCCCATCCCTTCTACATACTCTCTAACAGTAAGCCCCACCCTATTCAACACCACTGCCACTACTTATACCCTTCTTAAACCCATAAACACCAACCCCAAATCCATTATTACCCACAAACACATAATAATACTGCAAAAGATAGTGAAAACTCTACAAAAACAACAATGTGAGCTATTAAATGATGGAGATATCCACCCTAACCCAGGTCCTTATGATAGAAATCATCCGACTAATGTAAAACCTCCCAAACTAACCCAAATCAATACCAGACCAGCAAATTGTCTACTCATTCTAAATCTAAATATCAGGAGCATCAACAAAAAGATACATGAGCTTCATAATCTCACAATATCTCCCAGATATAATCAGTTTAACAGAAACATGGCTAAAACCAATTACCAAGGATACAGAGATCCTGCCACCTGGATACAGTATCCTTCGGCAAGATAGACCAATGAAGAAAAGTGGAGGCATTGCTCTACTTTATAAAAATACACTATCCATAGCTAAAACTGAGTTGACTTTACCCCCTCTGGATAAGGCAGAATTACTCTTAACTAGGCTCAAAATAGGTAACAACAAAACTATCAACTTAGTTACAGGCTATATCCCCCCGGCAATAATATCCCCATCATGGAAAATCTACTACAATGGCTATCACAAACCTTGCCACAAGAAACTATTCTATTAGGGGATTTTAATATTGACTGTCTCACATGCTCTTCCCAGGCTCCCACTAATCATATCAACCTACTTACCTTCTCTCAACTGATCAAAGAACCCACTAGAGTCGACAAAAATAGTAAAAGAGAATCACTTTTAGACTGGATTTTACTAAACAAAATACCTTGCTCATATTTAGCAGGTACCCTTCCTGACTCACTAAGTGACCATCAAACTACCTTCCTATTCAAATATAACTCCCACCACCCCCAAACCCCTATACTCCAAACAATAAGAAACAAAAAGCACTTCAACTTACCAAGCTTCTTACAAGATCTACAGCTCTACAACTGGTTGCAACTGTATTATCTATCCCTAGACAAAGCTATCAAACACTTCAACTCTACCTTCCTAGAGATACTAAATAGGCATGCCCCTGCAAGAACTACCAGAATTAAATCTAAAACAGTTCCATGGTTATCAAGGGGAACAAGGCAAAAAATAAAAGAAAGGACTAGAGCCTGGACAGCCTGGAGGTCCAACAAAAACCCAGCAACACAGCAAGCATGCCAACAGATAAGAAATCTTACTAAGAAACTAGTAATGCAAGATAAAATAAATTACTTTATCACCCATCAAACCCAACACTCAAACAATCCAAAAAAAAATATGGGCAGGCTTAAACAGGTTACTACACCCTGGAAAAAACACTACCCCAACCCCCAACAACAGGCTTAACAAAAGAAAACATAGCTGAATCATTTAACTCATTCTTTACTGAGACTGTACTTGCCCTTGCCCAAAACCAAACCTATACAAATACCACTAGTGTCCCCCAAACCTAACTGCCCCACATTTAAGCTACAACCCACCTCAACTTCCCATATAAGAAAACTACTATCCCAACTAAAACCAACAACACTAGCAGCAGATTCCCTCTCCAATGAATTCTTAAAACTTGCAGCAAATGAAATAGCTAAACCAGTCTCAATCCTAATAAACCGATCCATCTCAGAAGGTTCAGTACCCTTGATCTGGAAAACTGCCTGTATCATACCCCTACACAAAGGGGGGAATTCTTATGACATATCTAACTACAGACCAATAGCAATATTATCTCCACTTGCTAAAATATTAGAAAAATGTATTCACCATCAATTAATGACACATCTTATTGATCAAGAGCTCATATCTCATACACAACATGGGTTTCGGCCAGGACATAGCGCAACCACCGCCCTGCTAGCATTCATAGATACCATTAATCACAACAGGAATAATGGTAAGCTTTCTTCAGCCCTCTTCCTAGACCTATAAAAGGCATTTGACATGGTCAGCCATGAAAAATTAATCTCCCATCTTGTAAGCCTAGGCTTAGATAACTCATCAGTCTCCTGGTTTAAAAACTACCTCAGCAATAGACAACAGGCAGTACTATGGAATAATAACTTGTCTCCACTCTTACCTGTAACACTCAGAGTACCTCAGGGATCTATACTGGGCCCCTTGCTGTTCTCAATGTTTACAAATAATCTCCACTCAGTTGCAAAAGGTTCAAGCCTTATACAATATGCAGATGACTCAACTATAATATGTAACGCCCCTACTTTACCAGACCTCCACAAAAAGACACAGGATAACTTTCACTCAGTGGAAACATGGCTCACTGAGAATGGCTTGATACTCAGCCCCAAAAAAACCAAGCTCCTGCTATTTCATCCCTCAA
Source organism: Protopterus annectens (assembly GCF_019279795.1). NCBI lineage: Eukaryota > Metazoa > Chordata > Ceratodontiformes > Protopteridae > Protopterus > Protopterus annectens. The sequence continues at coordinate 243,949,272 of NC_056751.1, forward strand.
CTACAACTGCCCCCACCTGCACCTTTACTATCCACTCTAATAACGGTACCCCCATATCACCAGAAGGCCAGACAAAACTACTAGGTATTACTGTTGACAATAAGCTCAAATTAGATGTACACATTAATCTGGCCATTAAAAATACTAACAAAAAGCTAGGTAGCCTCTACAAACATAAAGCATTCCTGACCCATAATGCTAGAACTCCAATTGCACGCACACACCTTCTCTCAACACTACTGTACGCCTCACCCATCTTGATTAACTTATCCAAAACAGAAATCAATAAAATGACAACCTGCTACAATCAGATAGCCAAATTTGCCAACAACAGCTCCTACAGAACACATCACTGCCTAAACCTAAAGCACTTGGGCTGGATGGAACTACCAAACTTACTTATTTATAGTCAGCTGGTTACTACTCACAAAATACTCTATCAACAAAATATATCACCTTCACTGGCTACCATTGTTCAACAATATTCCTGTCCTAGGAAACTCCACTCAACTGACAAATTACAGTTAACTGTTACTAGATCCAACAATCATGCTGGAGACTCCCTTTACTCTTCTTATCTGGCCAAAATCTGGAACTCCCTGCCTACATGCTTATCCCTGATTACCTCACTACCTACATTTAAAAAAGTGATCTACAACTACCTCAGCAACAAATGGTTATGCCCCTGTTCAACTCCAGACTATTGTAACCATTGTCCTAAAGTAGAGTCCTATCTGTTACTTGCATATAAATGTATACCACATCAGAGGTATGATAACATACATATAACAGTGTTAGTATGAACAATGTAAAACTGTTTAATGACTATTGTAAACTGTATCTGTCTGTAGTTTATACCTATAAGTGTCTTTAGTTTATACCTATAAGTGCCAATAACTAGATATCCTAATGGATATAGATGAAATATGTACCCAAGTTTGTCTGTATGTTCTGTAAAAATTGTCTCTTTGGAGCTTTTCTTCCCGGGCCGCCACTGAAAATGGACATATATCCAGCTGGACTATCCCGGTTTTATATATATATATATATATATATATATATATATATATATATATATATATATATATATATATATTTATATACACATATATATGTGTGTATATATATATATATATATATATATATATATATATATATATATATATATATATATATATATATATATATGTATATATGTGTGCGTGTGTGTGTGTATTTTATCTATATATACAGTGGATATAAAAAGCGTATACATCCCTGTTAAAATGCCAGGTTTTTGTGATATAAAAAAATGAGACCACAAAAAAATAATTTCAAAACTTTTCCCACCTTTAATGTGACATATAACCTGTACATTTCAATTGAAAAACAAGTAAATCTGTTAGGGGAAAAATATAAAAAATAAAACACATACAATAAACTGGTTGCATAAGTGTGCACACCTTTAAACTAATGCTTTGTTGAAGCACCTTTTGATTTAATTACACCATTCAGTCTTCCTGGGTAGGAGTCTATCAGCATGACGCATCTTGACTTGGCAATATTTGCCCACTCTTCCTTGCAAAAGTGCTCCAAATCTGACAGATTGCGAGGGCATCTCTTGTGCACAGCCGTCTTCAGGTCACCCTACAGATTTTCTATTGGATCTAGGTCTGGGCTCTGTCTGGGCCATTCCAAAACTTTATTTCTCTTGTGGTAAAATCATTCTTTTGTTGATTTGGATGTATGCTTTGGGTCATTGTCATGTTGAAAGGTGAAATTCCTCTTCATCTTCAGCTTTCTAGCAGGCACCTGAAGGTTTTGGGCCAAAAGTGACTGTTATTTGGAACTGTTCATAATTCCCTCCACTTTGACTAAAGCCCCAGTTCCAGCTGAAGAAAAGCAACCCCAAAGCATGATACTGCCACCACCATGTTTCACCATGGGGATGGTGTTCTTTTGGTGATGTGAAGTGTTGTTTCTGCACCAAACGTACCTTTTGGAATTGTGGCCGTAAAGTTCAACCTTGGTGTCATCAGACCATAACACATTTTGCCACATGCTTTTCGGAGACGTGATGTATTGATTTGAAGTAGTTTACTTCATTTTATCTGCAGCCTGTGGGTATATGGATCCGTATCCGATCTGAGCCAGCAACTTTTTTTCTAGCATCTGCTCCAAGCTCCGAGCTCTTCCCCTTACCCACAATGCCCTACTATCTCCTATCTTCCCTCAGATCTCGTTTGCCATGCCAGTGGTGTGCATCATGGTCTCCTTTGCTCTGAGCTAAAAAAGTGATAGTAAGTGGAAACTTTTGATTATATCTAGTGTGCTTGTGTAGGATTACCCTTCCTCCCCTTCTGTAGTAACTCATTGGTCGTTAGTGTAAAAAAAAAAAAAAAGTTTTTTCTTTTGTAGTAGAATAGTACTCAGGCCTGCCGTTCCCCTACCTGTGTGTGTGTGGTTTTTTGTTGGGAAGGTAGTTCCTTTACCTTTGAGTGCAGGACTATGGCTGATCAGCCAAAGCCTGTGTTCAAAAAATGTACAGAGTGTGGCCATAAGCTTTCCCCTGCTGATGGTCACACACTGTGTGTGATATGTCTAGGTGTAGCACATTTATCCACCCAGTGTGCTATCTGTTTAAGCTTCAACCCCAGGGCCCTTAGGGATCATAAGGCCAAGCTAGTTACCAAAGGCCTTCTCCCCATTGCCATGCTGGATTCTGCCTCGGCCTCGGTCGCTAGTACACCTCCCCAGACAGGGACTCGACTTCCCTCTTCGTCTGGCAATAGGTCCTCTAAGGACAGATCTTCAGTCAGCGAGTCTAACAAAGATAAAGAAAAAGAGAAGGAAAAGGAAAAATGCAGAGAAGAAAGGGAAAAGAAGAAAGACAGGCATCGCAAGAGATCCCCAGACAGGGAGCTCTTTCTCAGCCCTCCATCCAAGACCATGAGGCCTGTTTTTCCTTGGCTCGGGTCACCGTGTTTCTCACCAGAGCTGTTGGAACATTCGGACCCGAGACCCTTCACCCCTATGTGCAGACCAGCCAGATCCGAGTCGGTGGCCTCTTCAAGGTCGACTCGGAGCCTATCGGACATGGATAAGGACAGGATGATGCGGAGATTTCTTCAGGCCCAAATTCAGATGGAAGTCTTGCCAAGTCCCCCTCCCTTTGGAGAGGCAACCTCCATGCCTCTTTTCCACCCCATCTCTCCTTTCCCAATCCGTGCTTCGGCTTTGGGGCTTCTGGATCTGAGGTTCTTCTGAGCTGGTAGCTTGGCGCCGATGGTTCCTCCAACCTCGACTCCAGCTGTTACCTTGAGTTCCTCGGATCTGACTTGCTGGGATCCGAGTGACTCTCGGAGCCCCGGACAGGGAGTTGCACCCAGGGGAATGGATTCTTCGGCCCCGACCCGTTCCCTTGGACCTCAGGCTACCCTGTCTTCGGCTCCGGTCCCTGCTTCAGATCCGGGGAGAACTTCTCCTTCGGCCTTCAAAGTGGTGGAGAGGGTTCTCTCCCAGGGATTGAGACCCCAGCCCATTCCCTCGGATACCACCCAGGGCCCCTGGACTTGCGACAACTCCCTTCAACCTGTCTCAGGGACAGCCTGTGCCAGAGGATCCCCAGGTCATTTTCCCCGAGGAAACCCCTGTGGCTAGCGGATCCCTTTCTGAAAGTCTCACTGAAGAGGGCCACCGCAAGTGTAAGTGCAGAAGGAGGCACTTGGACTCCCCCGAGTCCCTCACCACTGACACTGACTTAAATGAAGGAGATGGTTCCCCCAGGTCACTTCCTGAAAACGTTTCCTTCAGAGAAATTATGGAAATCCTCCACCAGAGGGGAGGTTGGTCAGCCCCAAAAACTTCTGGGGATGAGTCAGTGTTCCTGGAGGCCTTTGACATGGGCCCATCTACTTCCTGGGTGTCCCCAACAGCAGACCCCTTGGTGGACCTCATCACCACGAGGGCATGGAAGGAGCCCAACACCGTAGAACCCATCCCCAAACATCCTGACAAGGTCTTATCTCCTCCTTTGGATAGACAATCCTGGTCAAAAGGAGCCCCAGTCAATGCTATGTTGGTCGCAGTGACCACAAAGAAAGAACTAGCACAGGAGAGTTCCTTAGTCCACCCTCCAGACAAGGAGTCCAGGTCGGTGGATAGGTTTGGGAAGCACGTATACTCTTCGGCGACCTTTTCTATCCGTGCTCTAAATTATTTGGCACATGTGATTCAACTTCAGTGAGACCTTGCTTCGGAATTCACTGAGTCACCCCCAGAGTCTTTATCACCGCAGGACAAACAGCTGTTCTCGGCGAAAATGTCTACTCTGAAGTCAGTCTCAAATACATGTATGCAGCTACTTTCCCACGCCACGGAAGGAGCAGCTAGAGCAGCTGGGACAGGCATAGCCATGAGGCGTCATACCTGGCTCAGATTTTGTCAGTTCGAGGACCCTTTCAAGGTGCCATTTATCAACGCTCCCTACGACGGCTCTTCCCTCTTTGGGAAGATAGTACATGACACACTGGTTCAAAGCGAAAAGGACGGGAAGACTTTGTCTGCCATCAGAGTTCGCTTCTCTAACCCTCAGTGGTCCTTCTCTAGGAATCAAAGAGGGCAGAAGAAGATGTGGTTCCGAAAATCTCAGTTTTTCCGGGATTCTCAGGACAGCTATTCCCTCAGAGGCAGAGGGGGAAAAGATCAACACTGACCCAGAGGTAAAGGGGGTCCCAGGAATTGCGGGTCTAGGGAACCCTTTTCTGATAGACCCGGTCAGCAGTTCTGAGGGGTTGCCTGACTGTCCTACTCTGGAGGCAGTCGAGGGACAGTTGTCCTTACACCCAGCGGCATGGGAGTCCATTACGACAGATCACTGGGTTCTTCAGATAATATCCAGAGGTTACGCTATTCCTTTCATTGCCCATCCAAACATTACAAAACACCTCCCGGATGTACCACCCGCTGACAGGGAGGCCGCAGCTCTAGAGGTTTCAAAGCTGCCTCTCAAATGAGCCATCGAAAAGGCCCCCCCCCAATCAGTTCGGATTAGGCATCTACTCAGGGTTCTTTTTGGTGCCAAAAAAAGACGGGGGACTTCAGGCCCATTCTAGATCTATCAACATTAAACCTTTCTGTAGCAAAACAGAAATTCCGGATGGTCACTCTACAGTCCATTCTACCTTATCTCCGAAAGTGCGACTGGATGTGCTCATTAGACCTTCAGGATGCTTACTACCACATCAAAATACACAGAAGCTCCAGGAGGTTTCTGCACTTCCAGCTGGGGGCCAGTCACTTTCAGTTCAGGGCCCTACCCTTTGGTCTCACCACAGTCCCCAGGGTGTTCACCAAGGTAATGGCAGTTGTAGCGGCCCACCTGAGGCTTCAGGGTATTCAGGTGTTTCCTTACCTAGACGACTGGCTCTTCACTGTGCACAACAAGCATCACTTGTGTCTAGCCCAAGATTATTTAATTCGGTTAGCAGACCTACTGGGAGTTACAGCCAATGTTCACAAATCCCATTTGCAACCAGTACCAATTCTAGGCTTCATTGGGGCACGGTTAGACGCTTTGCAGATGAAGGTATTCCTAACTCCAGAAACCACAGTGATCACGGACGCCTCCCAACTCGGGTGGGGGTCACTGTTTGGGAAAGACAGTCCAAGGCACGTGGTCCCAGACAGAGACCAATTTGCACATAAATGTTCTAGAGATGAGGGCAGTGCTTTTAGCGTTGGAAGTCTTTCAGTCTACCCTCTCGGATTGATTGCAATTCAGTCAGACAACATGTCGGTCATCTGGTATATCAACAAGCAAGGGGGAACCAGATCCTACCCTCTATGTCGCGAGGCCATGAGAGTGTCTGATGGGCGATTTCCACTGGTCGGTGTCTGATAGCAACGCACATCCCGGGGCGCTCCAACATTTTAGCGGCCAAATTGAGCCAGGCCATTCTGATGCCTTATGAGTGGTCTCTGAATCAGTCAGTAGCGGAGGTGATCTTCCTGGCATGGGGTCAGCCTTGCTGTGATCTCTTTGCATCCCCTTCCAATGCGAAGTGCAGCGAGTTCTTCACTCTGATTCCCTCACCAGGGGAAGTCCCCAGAGACGCATGAGTCCATGCTTGGTCCCCCAGGCTTCTCTATGCTTATCCACCATTGCCACTTATTCCGAAGTTTCTTCAGAAAGCTTGCTGACTACGGTGCAAAGTGATCCTCATTGTCCCGTTCTGGCCTCGTCAGGTTTGGTTCCCATTCCTTTGGTCTCATCTATTAGCTCCCCTGTGGGTTCTGGATCCCTGCCCGGATTTAATCTCCCATCCAACAGGGACACGTCCACCCGATCTGGGCGGCCTCAAGCTAATGGCTTGGCTGCTCCAGTTCTGTTTATCGCCAGGACTCCCGATCTTTCATCCCAGGTCAAATCAATTCTAGTGGCCTCTCTTAAAGACTCCACTAGAAAACTATATTGCAGTAAATGGAAGCGCTTTTCCATTTGGGCTTCACAGAGAGAAATAGATCCCTTTACAGCTCCTGTTCCAGCAGTGTTGGACTTCTTGTTTGGTATCTTTCAGCAAGGAGCTAGTTCCTCCACAGTGAAAGTACAATTGGCAGCCATTTCCAGTTTTCACGTTGGCAAAGACAACATGGCCTTAGCCTCCTCTAGGCTGTGTAAGGCTTTTCTTAAAAGTACTTTTCTGCTATGGCTCCCTGTCATGGATTCTGTACCTCCTTGGGACCTTACTTTTGTTTTACAGGCATTAGTGGCCCCTCCTTTTGAACCCGCAGCTTTGGTGGACTTAAAATTTTTGTCTTGGAAGACAGCTTTCCTAGTCGTCATCACTTCGGCTAGGAGTGTTTCTGAGCTTCAAGCTGTGTCTGCCATGCCTCCGTATTTGGTCTTCCATAAGGATAGGGTTTCTCTCCGTACTAACCCTTCCTTCTTACGTAAAGTGGCATCTGAAGCAAACATAAACCAGTCTATTACTCTGCCCGTTTTCTTCCCTAACTTCCAAAATAAAGGTGAATACAAACTCCATTTGTTGGATGTTCATAGACAACTTCTTTTTTATCTTCATAGAACGAAGTCTTTCCGCAAGACTGACCAATTGTTTATTTCCTTTTCCAAAGCTTTTATGGAAAAAGCTATTTCTAAAGTTTCTTTAGCCAGATGGATCACTCTTTGCATTTCTCATGCTTACAAAGCAAAAGGTTTATCACCTCCTGGTATAGTTAAGGCTTACTCTACCAGGTCCATGGTGACTTCTGCTGCTTTTTGGTCCAGGGTACCTTTGGATGATATTTGCGCAGCAGCGACATGGGCCAATTCACATACCTTCATTTCCCATTACAAATTGGATCTGATTTCGAGGGGTAGAGCATCCTTTGGCTCTGCGGTGCTCAGGAATATCCTTCCATAAGGACCTCCCAGGATCGGAGTAACTGGGGGACTCTGTCCCACAGGTTGCAGATAAAATGAAGTTAACTACTTCAGATAAAGAAGTTATGTACTCACCATAACGTTTCATCTGAGTAGTTATACTTCATTTTTTTGCAACATTTCCTCCCTCCACCCCCCGGACCTTATCCTGTTTTCAGGTTGGTTATTGGGTTGAGTTGCATATATATTGTTAGTTGCAGCAAACTCGATTTGAGGGAAGATAGGAGATGGCAGGGCATTATGGGTAAGGGGAGAAGCTCGGAGCTTGGAGCAGATGCTAGAAAAAAGATGCCGTCTCGTATCCGATAGGGATCCGTATGCCCACAGGTTGTAGAAAAATGAAGTATAACTACTCAGATGGAATGTTATGGTGAGTACATAACTTCTTTTTTTGCAAATTTTAGCTGGGCCTGGATGTTTTTCTCTGTAAGAAAAGGCTTCCATCTTGCAACACTACCCCGTAATCCAGACATATGGAGAATACGGGAGATTGTTGTCACATGTAGTACAGAACCAGTACTTATCAGAAATTGCTGCAACTCCATCACTGTTGCTGTAGGTCTCTTGGCCATCTTCCCTGAGAAGTTTTCATCTTGTCTTTTCATCAATTTTGGAGGGACGTCCTGTTCTTTGTAAAGTCACTGTTGTCCCATATTTACTCCACTTTTTGATGACTGTCTTCACTGTGTTCCATGGTATAGCCATTACTGTGGAAATATTTTTGTGCCCTTCACCTGACTGATACCTTTCAACAGTGAGATCCCTTT
>NC_056751.1:243959961-243989961 GCF_019279795.1 Protopterus annectens
TGAGTGTTTCTGCTTGTATATATGTATATAAAAATATATAGAAACAATTTTATATATGGTTGTATAGCTTGAATAACATTTTTGTTTTTCTTTGTTGATAGACTGTTTTAATAGAAGTTAAAGATTAAGATCCTTTATGGATCTGAGGGGCTGACCTTCCATGTCCTGCCCCATAAATCTGTGACCATTATTTTGTTTTAGTAACCCTTCTGAAATTTACAGGAATGTAAGGTTCTAATTTGTTCCAGGTAGTATTCACCCACTCTTTTTTCACTCACAGGAAAGTAGGGTATTAAGGACTGTACCACTACTAGCTGCTTGCCTTCCCCCTGACAAGTGTAAAGTCTTGATTGGACGACGCTTTAATGAAACCAGGTAATATTTGTTTTTTGATTGATAACAGAACAAAAGTAATTTATTTTTTTAACTTTGGAGTAAAATTTTACTGCTTGTTTTTCATTCTTGAATGGTAAACCTCCCACCCTTTGCTTGTTGTGGTTTTAAAAGCCAGTGTTTCTTGCATTCACCCCTTATGGTTGTATGACTTCCAAAGTCCCTCCCTCCCTTCTTTCATTGCTGTCATCAGTTGTGTAAGCTATTTAAGTACTTTTCCCTCCCAGTGTTTTCCAGAGAGCCATAATACTGAGAACTCACTCATTAAACTAGTACTGCTCTTTAGTTACCCCCCTCCCCCGTACTACAAGTTGTTTCTGGCTCTTATTTCCAGAGCTCCCATCTGCTTGGTGTCCTTGCCACAGTTACGGTGTCCTGAATTACTCCTATTCCTTCTTTGGCAGATAAGTGATTTATTTTACTATTTTGCACTTTATTTAACTATATTAGAGTACTGCTGCTTTATTTTTGCTTTAGTTGATGATTTTGTACATTAAATCATTTTGAAGTACCCCGGGCTCTCGGAAGCTGCAGAGCTTTCCTCATACTAATACCAAACAAAGCATTTGGACTCCATTTTGCATCCAGTGAAGTACATTTAAACTACTGCACTTGTCTTCCTATTTAAATGAGATTTGTGTTGTTCCTGTTCTGTTTTTGGTTTGAATATGACGTGAAAGCTATTGATTGAAGGCATTTTTACAGTTTTCAGTGCCCTTCAGTTTGTTTCTTTGCTGCTCTTAGGTGTTTTATTCACTTACTATCTCTCCTCTGATTTTGAAGTTACAGCTATAACCTGGTTTGGGTTTCACATATCCATTGTTATTTTTGTGAGCTCTTAAATGGAATAATCAGCATTCACCATCTAATTCTGTGTTTTAGTCACTTTTCAAGCGTAAAGCAAAAAGCCAACTTTGGCCAGCTGTGTAAATTTTAACTAGAGCTTGTGGGGATTTTTCTGCAGGTCTACAATAGTAAAATCTACTGGCTAGAGTTTTAACCATCTCTAGCCTATTGTTTTTTTTTCTGAAGACTGCTGCTGTATTTTCAAATTATTTTCTAGGGTTGCCACATTTCATTGCAGCTACAACCAGACCAAAGCCACACACGTTGCCCCTCCCCTGACCCCCATCTATCTTCTCCCCATTACCCCACCCACTTTTTGCCCATTTCTTGTCAGTTGAATACCAAGGGAGGTGGAGCATTCCTTTTTCCTGGTTTCTGACGCAATCAAATTGCTTCAATGATGCTTTTCTTATATCAAACCACAGTGTAATTGGAGATTTAACAAACTCCAATAGTCTGTTTGTTATTTAAAATAGAAAAATACCAGAGCCTGTACAGTGTTTTTTTGGACTACCAAGCAATCAGTTTGAATTCCGGATAGTCCAGAAAAAAAATGGATAGGTGGCAACCCTATTTAATAAATTTGTCTGCATTTCATCACTGTAAAATGATTTGCTTTTCCTTGGTCTAGATACTGCTAGTATTCTTTCAAATCACTTTAAAGTGTGTGTTCTTTATTGCTGGTTTGTCTTGTATTTACTAATTGTAGCTAGTTGTTTGATTTAAATGTGGTACCTTTCACATTTGCCTAACTAAAGTGGGATTAGTAAGCCTGGGACTGCAACTCCACTTGGCAGTAGAAAGGTAGCCTGGTCTGTCTGAGTTGGGAAACACAACAGAAGACTTAAAGTGAGATTGTTTCATTAGCCTGAGGGCTTTTTAGTTGGTTTAGTCACCTTTTTGAGTCTATAAATTACCCTTCTTGTTGCATAGTGGCTTTTAACAGTGCCTTGTATAGCTGTAGGCACTCTAGAAACAAAATTTTCTCTGTAGAACATCTCCTGTAACTTTACCTAGTTTTACAGCAATTTGTCTGGGTGCTGAGGAGGACTTCTGCACAAATTCAGATTTACGTAGACTAGCTGTAGTTTTTAGCCTCACAGCACCCAAGTTAGCCTGCTGTAAACCCATGCTGTACCACCTGTTTGTAATTCACTTAAAAAAGACCTGACATCATGGATGAGCACTTTCTCAATTTTTCTGCCAACTGCTTGGTAGATACAGGCATCTTGAGACAATATAGGAATTGTCACACATCAACTGACAACCAGCTAATCCATAGAGAAATGGATACAGTATGTGAGAGGTGTGATTACACAATGTCACTGGAGGCAAGACTGTCACACAAAACCACTCAAAACAACGATCTGGTTGTCAGCAACATAAGCATTGCAGCCACCTCACAAAATACTGATCCAGCACATAGACCACCGTATGCTGAGGCACTTAAAAGCACCCTTCCAAAACCCCAAAGACCTCCTAGACATTTGTCCTACAAAAGAATCCTCATCAACCCTAATAGCACTCCACCAAAACAACACCCAACACAACACATACAGCCATACTCTTTGAAACCTCAACTAGAAAGCCCATATGGCAAGCCAATACTCTACCCAGTATTTTAGTCATAGGAGACTTCATTGTGAGCCATACAGATGCCTTGCTGACTAGGCTAAAATAAAGGAATGATGGTCAGTTGTGTATCAGGGGTCAGAATCCACCAAATCACCCATGCAGTCAAGTCATTAGACCACAATTACCAGTATGACTCAGTCATACATCATGTGGGTGTAAATGACCTGACATATACCTCTGTGGACCTGTGTCCCTCGGGCTGTGTGTCTCAGGCTGGTTTGTGATTTTTATTGAGCAGCATTCTACCTTCACTAATGATGCTACAATATGAAGAAAAGGTGAATGACTTCAATAATTGCCTTTGTTTTTTGGTGTCATTGGGGGGCACAATGTTTGTCAGAATGTGAGGATATGGTCAGCAGATCACATTGCTTTGCCAAGGATGGTCTTCACCTGTTCCCTGTACAGTTTTGAATATTGGCGAAAACATTGTCCTTCCCCATAGTGGCCATTTTAGGCAATGCCAGACTTATAAAACTTTCACAAAACCAACCCAAGGAAATCTGAATTTGTTACTGTGCAGTGCTAGTAGCCTAAACAAGAAACTCCACTCCCTTCAGGTTCTTACTCACCCTAGAGAATGTGGACATTTTTGCAGTTACCGAGACATGGTTTAAAGCCATGTGGAGCACCCCATCAGTTCAGGGCTACAATGCTTTCCACGCATTTAGGCCAGCTATTTCACAGGCAGGGACCAAAAGTATAGGTATCTTAGGCTATATCAACAACAAACTCACCTCAAGACTAGTCAAACAGGATGACATCCTTGAGCTTCTTCATGTTAAAATTTTCTTAAGCAAATTCCCATATCATATCATTGCAAGCTTAAGTCATCCTCTGTGACCTAAGAAACGTATAGCTCATACTTGGACTTACTGGATGCTCTCACCATTCAACCCAGTACCATATTCATTGGTGACTTCAGCTACTCCACTGTAAAGTGGGATATATACATGACCTCAAACTTACAGGCTATTCTAAAGCAAACTATATCCTATTAAGCGACAGTTTGCATTTAGTGCCCCTCCAAACCCTCAGTTTGCAGCAGAATTGTTCACAGAAACCCTGTTTAACTATATAAATGGCTGCATTGAGGCTGCTGTACCTACCAGATGTAAGCCCAAACAAACCTCAAAAACAAATCACACTAGTGGAATCCTAATCTTAACAGGGTATGTAACAAAATAAAAAAAGGATCTTGGCCAAAATCTAAAAAAGCAACTATCTTAATGACAAGAGCTAACTAAACTAAACAGAAACTAAGAGTTAAACCCAACAAGGCCACTTACAAGGTCAGGACAGCCTATCAGGCTAGGATGGCAAAAGAACCAAGGTACTGGGAACAAATATTTAGAGAAGGAAAGGTAAAAAATGGGAGGAGACCAATAATACATTTGGATGCAGACTAGTGATTGTCTTCCCTATCAGGGATTGATATGAGTGCAGACAAAGAGAAAGGGCTAGGGGAATCGTAAATGAAAGACCTGCACTGATTGAGTTTTTAATGGAATCTAAAACGGGAGTTGCTTTTAAAAAAAGGAATAATTACTAGAGAAGGTACTAAAAGTAGATATGTCTCAATTCATATCATCCCATTCTGTTACCCTTCCTTACCTTTCCCTCTCTAGTTATGTGCTACAAATACCTTGGTTCTTTGCCAGTTTTATAATGTAAATTCCAGCTCTCCCCTGCCTATTCTTTGTACACCTATTTGCAGTCATCCTTATCTGCAAAATCTCCTTTCTCCAGTCTCATGTTAGCTTAGTTCTTAGAATACTTTCTGTTACTTTATGAATATAATGTTTTGCATGCGTGTTGTTATTCTCCTTAAGGATCTTTATCCAGAGTCCCACATACTCTCATAATTTCTTGAACTCTCCCCCACTTCATCATCATTCCTCCTCCACTTTGAATTATAACTTTCTGTTTGTGTTATGAACCTTAATTCTATGGCTGTAAATTATCCCTTTAAATCATGTATTCCTAAATAACCTTGTTCCAGTGCAAGGATCAGTCTATCTCACGTAACCATAGCCCTCTTCCTCTCCTTCATAAATTCTTCTCAGATTTTGTATTATCCTTTGTTTAGTCTCTTTCCACATATCCTTAACTGCTATAACTGAAGCCTTTTTAATCCATACACCTAAATACCTCTGTGACAATTTGAGGTATTGTCAGCTATGCCAGGAGAAGTAGGGCAGTGGATGTGCAACATATGCCAACACAACTGGCTGGAATTTTCTAAAGAATGTAAAGATGCTTGTGATGAAAAACGTATTTGTAAAGTTGCTTGTGTAAAAATGTACGGACAGAGGGTCTTGAATGTATTGTTATAAATTAAACGTATATGTTAACAGAGGATACTGGAAGAGAAGAGGTTAAGCTCAGCTCCAGCTGTCTTTGAAAATAGTAACAAACTAAATTACTGGAGCTAGGCCACAATGATGTTATCTTAAAATTCTCGTTGTAGCCAGAGACAAAAAGTCTGTACTAGAAAGCTTCCTGCATTATCATTGGGGTTGTGACGGATCCACACAGTCTACCAGTTTTTGTTATGCCTCGAGCCACATATCACTGTGTATGTTTAATTATTGCTAGATTGATTATTGCTAGATCTGACATGCCACTACCTCACTATATGCTGCTAATATTGTAACAATACAATATGCTTAAGAGCAGGCCTTGCTCACTGATTACTGGTATTACTGAACTTTGTTAACCTATAAGTTGTTTATCAGCTTAAAAGATGTTTATCAAAATGTGGGGATTTCAAGGAGGAACTATATCACAAGTTTATGAGCTAACTGTTCTTTGAAAAAGGGAAGTAAGGCACAAGACCAGACATTACAAAACTTGTTTACAACTTATGAAATGATCTGTAATTTTCTAAAATATTCCATTAACTCATGATGATCTTGTAATGTCATATTTTCTACAATATTCCATCAACTCATGATGAGCTTGTGATCAATATGTCATTAGTTGAACCTGTTGACCCTGTTGTTTGTTCAAGACTATAAAAAGCTCAAAGGCTAAAATGAACATCATCATCATCCGGATTTGATCACAGCACCAGCCTGAACTGAGCTTAGAGACATTTTGCCAGTGTCGGCCTTGCCTTGACTGAACAGATAGCTGCACTGGATAGGATTGAAGTCTCCCTATCAGTGGCAAAGATGATTTGGTTTATGCATATGCTTGTAAGTACATGATCTATTAGTTTTTCTGTTTATCCAGTATTAGTTTTACTGTTTATTTAGTAAGCTTTTGTTTAATAAATTGTTAAGTTTGAGCCTTGATGTCTTGTGTCATTTTTAATCCTGTATTAACCTCAGACTTTAAAGTAACGGACTAGTTCATTTGGCGCAGCGAGCAGGGTCTGAGGTTTACAGTGGAAATGTCACAACACAACCAATGTTTTTTCCTTTAAAACATATAGGCATAGGTAAGAAGGATGCTGTGTCAGGCACCCCAAATAAGTTGGGCATTGATACTATGTTGCCAACATTGTTTGGGAAGTGGGATCCTCTTGCTAAGGTATTAAGTCAAGTTTCACCCCCTCCTTCCCCAAAACCTTTGCAAGAAAGACCTAAGGCAGACCCTGATAGTCTAGCTAGAGCTTTATCGGAGCTAAAATTGGATGATAAGGGGAAAAAGGTGAAAGAAGGCGTGGGAGCAGCTGGATGGCTGTTCTTTGAGGCAATTCAGGTTAGATAGAGATGTAGAGAAACTAAAAGAAAAAATCCTAGAGTTAGAAAAGCAATGTAAAGAACACACGCATACACACAGATCAGATAGAGATGCCTTGGAGAAGGCAAATATGGCACTTGGTAACGTAGGAGAAGAAGCTGAATGCTGGAAATCTAATTCAGTGACTCTAGCTACTCGAATAATTCAACAGCGTAGACAACAAAATGGGAGAAAACTACGCCTTCCACCCTCAAGGCCTTGGGTTCGTGCTTTGCTGTGTAAGGCAGAGTTTGATCCTGAGAAGTGGGAAGGTGATCTCCCGTCAACTGATGAGGGTGATAGTGATTTTGAAATACTAAATTCCTCATCAGTGGAGACACACCCAGTTATTGAAAAAAATGGACAGTATACTGGGGGAGTGGCACCACAACAATAGGTTGAGGTGCGGAGTTATACTCAAGCTGAATTATTGAATATAATCCAAATCTATAAGCAAAAGCCAGGGGAAACTGTTTTAGCATGGTTTCTTCGGGTTTGGGACACAGGGGGAGAAGCAGAGTCTCTAAATGCTGAAGAGATGCACCAGTGTGCATGTTTGGTGTTCCACCCATGTTTAAAGCAAATAGTAAACAATGTGAACCATGATGATCCCCAGGTGAATACACTGGTGGTGTGGTTAGCCTCGGCTTTCCGAGCTACTTGGCCTGATGCTACAGTGGTAGCTGATGAACATAAACCTTGGAAAACAATAGCAGAGGCAGTACAACAGTTAAGAGAAATGTCTATGCTGGCTACCATTTATTCATTGGAATTAAGGAATGGGGCATTAGTACTTCCAAAAGGACCAGATGCACAAATTATGACCAGCAATATGAGGAGTAAATTGATCAAAAATGCACCACAGTGGTGGAAAGGGCAACTGATGGCTGCCCTGGCAGGCTGTGTAGGTCAGCAGATATGGGATGTAATAGCCACTCTAAATCAAATGGCAGAACTAGTGGAAGAAGAAGAACAGAGAAGAGCTAGAAAGGCAAATACAGAGAAATCAAAAGATAAATCTGATGAAAAAGTTACAAGAAAGCAAATGTTTCTGGATCTATTAAGGTGAGGGGTAGAAGTTGCGTAAATAGATGGGATAGCTACTGAGGAATTATATAAAAAGTGGAAGCAAAAACAAAAAGAAAAAGGCTCAGGCTCTGCAGGCAAAAAGCAAACCCCATACGAAAAGTCCAACCAGAAGTACTACTGAAGGGAGGGTAGGGTGGAATCAATTATATCCTGACATCCTTACTGATGAGGAGCTAGCACATTTGCAAAAGGGGGAGTTTAGTGATGAGAGAGATTGGGGAGAAAAGGAATGGAGAACCCCGGTGGAAAAAACAGAGACAAATTGACTAGTAGGCAAGTCCCCAGTAGCTAGGGGTACAGTAAGAGCAATTACACCTGGGGACTGACGCCCTTACGTACACCTTACCATTTTTTGGAGGGGAGGGCCACAACATGTGATAGCTCTGGTAGACACAGGCTCAGAAGTAACCATTTTTGCAGGCAACCCCCATAAATTTCGTGAACAATATGTAGAGATTGATGGTTATGGAGGGGCAAAAACACTAGGTACCAAAACCAAGGTCAAAATAGCTTTTGGGGATGGTATTCCTATTTTCCTTAAAGCAGTAATAGCTCCAGTACCTGAGCACATTTTAGGAATAAATGTGTTAAAGGGTAGAACCTTAGAAACCACTGTAGGGCCATTTAGGTTTGGAGTGCGGCATTGTTCAGTCAACGCAGTTAAGGCTGTAGTCTGAGGCAATGCTAAGTGGGAGCCGCTTTATATTCCCACACCTAAAACAATAGTAAACATCAAACAATATTGTATCCCAGGTGGGCACGCTGAGATCACTGAGACGATCTGAGAACTGCTTCGGGTTGGCATACTTGAGCCAACAGTGAGTCCATTCAACAGTCCGGTATGGCCAGTAAAGAAACCTGATGGATCATGGTGAATGACTGTAGATTATCGAGGTCTGAACAAGGTGGCCCCACCCTTAGCGGCAGCTGTTCCAGACATTGTTACGATCGTGGAAAAATTGTCTTCATCTGCTGGACCATATCATACAGTTTTGGACTTAGCAAATGCCTTCTTCTCCATTCCGATAGCAGAAGAAAGCAGAGCCCAATTTGCTTTTACCTGGGAGAGGAGGCAGTATACCTTCCAAGTGTTACCACAGGGATATCTGCACAGCCCTACCCTGTGTCATGGACTAGTGTCTAGAGACCTAGCCAAGTTACAGCTGGACAAAGTGACTATTTTCCATTACACTGATGACATAATGATTGCTGGAAAAAAATCTGATGTAGATATCGCATTAAAAACTGTAATTCAGCACCTTCAGAACAGAGGGTGGGCTATAAATGAGAATAAAACACAACAAGGGACAGCAGTAAAATTCCTTGGTATGATTTGGAATGGAGTGAAAAGGGAAATTCCTGCAGCAGCACTAGAGAGTATTCAAAAAATTGCAGTCCCAAAAACAAAACAGCAGGCACAGGCCTTTTTGGGAGCAATGAGCTTTTGGAGAGCATTTGTACCTCATCTCGGACTGATTTTGCGACCCATTCACTATGTAACAAGGAAAAAATGTGACTTTCAGTGGGGTCCCAAGCAACAAACGGCTTTCAAAGAAGCAAAAAAGGCCCTACAGCAGAGTGTGGGGCTGGGCCCAGTTGATCCACAGCAACCTTTTATCCTTGAAGTAACAGTTGCCAATAATTTTATGTCTTGGGGCTGTGGCAGAAGAATGATACTGGGAAAAAGAAACTCTTGGGATTTTGGTCCAAATCTCTGACTGGAGCGCAGGTGAGATATAGCCCCCTTGAGCAGCTTGTGCTAGCAGTGTACACAGCATTGATTCATGTGGAAGGAATAATAAATAACAAACAGTGACAGTTAAGATAGACTACCCAATCCAGGGTGGTTACGAGATAATAATTTGATGAAAACTCTGATAGCACAATCTTTGACTGTACAGAAGTGGAAGTGGTATTTACAAGAAAGGGCCAACATCATGCCTGGAGTATCTCAAGTACAACAACAGTTGGCTGGACTGGTAATTCTGGATGATGCATTACCATTTGATAATTTAGACGCAGAAAAACAGAAACATGCATGGTTTACTGATGGGTCTGCCAAAATTGGATCAAATGGTAGGACTTGGACTGCGGTGGCTTTTTGCCCACAAACATAAACTGTGTTATTTGATGAAGGCACTGCCGGTTCAAATAATCAGGCAGAATTACGAGCTGTTGCCCTGGTCATCGATAGTTTATCACCTGGAGATAAAGTGTACATCTACACTGACAGCTGGGCAGTTTTTAAGGGACTGACAACCTGGTTACCTGCCTGGCAACAACAGAATTGGAAAATCCATGGCAGACCTCTATGGGGAGGTTCAGAAGACTGGCAACGGATTTGGGAAAAAGCTCAACAATGCAAAATCAGTGTTGGACATGTAGATGCCCATGCATCACTTGTAACAAATGAAAGGAGGCATAACCAGCAGGTAGATAAGATGGCCACAGTACGTATTGCTGAAGAGAAAGCCAAAAGTGCTAGCATGGCAAGATGGGCCCATGATCAGAGTGGGCACTTGGGAAGAGATGCAACAATAGAATGGGCATGAAGGCATGGTATCAGTTGAATAAGGAAATAACTACAGATGTTATAAAGCAGTGTGAAATCTGTCAAAGAAATAAAATCAGCTGCAAGCAGAAGCATGTGGACACATTCACCGAGGCAGTCGTCCAGCACTAATCTGGCAAATAGACTTTATTGGTCCTTTACCACTGAATCAAAATCAGCAATATTGCCTAACGATGGTGGACACTTATTCAGGATTACTAATGGTGTCCCCATGCAAAAAGGCAAACCAGCAAGCAGTGTTAAAAGGATTGAATAAATTATGTGTGACATATGGGATTCCCAGTGAAATCCAAAGTGACCAAGGCAGCCATTTTACCGGAGCAGAGGTTCAAGAATGGGCAAAAGAAAATGGAGTTCGATGGGTGCTGCATATCCCATATCATCCTCAAGCTGCTGGTTTGATTGAAAGGTATAATGGGCTCCTTAAAAAACAAATCCGAAAGAATACAAATGATAGAACATTACGAGGCTGGGCAAAGGTATTAGAATTAGCTGTGAGCCAGCTGAATAATAGGCCTCGAAAGCATCAAGGAACTCCTTTGCAAATGCATATGAATGACATTCGGTCCAACTGCTGTATTTTAAAACTAGAAAAGCTGAGCCCAAATGCCATATACCCTCTTTTGACAAATACTGATCAAACTCGGTTCTGGCTATGTGCATTTACTGAACAAAGGGTGCCAGCACAAAATATAGTATTAGTTGAGACAAGTTGGAAACTCTTTCTCCCAGAAAATTGGCACTGGGGGCAAAAAGGACTATTGGGAGAAAGTTGGGAGGTTTTTACATTATGGGAGCCAGAACAAGAAGTGATAGTGAAGACTATCAATTTAGATAACAAGACACAGATGATTCAAAAAGGACAACCTTTAGTAGAAATTTGTATGCATCAAGATACTGTTATTTTACTACAAGACTGTGATACTAAACCAAGCAAATGGCTGGGAATAAAAGTTAGAGTGACCACACCCAATCAGCCAAATGAACATGGGACTGTAATTTGTGATGGACCTGGTGATACTGTTTTAGTATTACTTGATTCTGCTAAACAACCATTGTACTTTCCTCTCCATAGATTATTGCCACTGTTTGGGAAGGTGCCAACCTTTTCTGACGACAACACTTAGATGGGCCATATGACTGTCTTGATCCTATCCCTCTATTCGAAGAGGAAGATATTGCAAATTTAATGGCGGACTGTGACTTTTATTGGAAATTGGGAGATCATCTATATGCGGTGACACCTAAACCTGCCTTAACTTGGAACATCATTCAGATGGAGAACATTACAACTGTATGTAGACTGAACTGTGATAGACATCCTGTAAAATGTGTTTCCAACCCTTTTGGAGGTTTATACCAAAGGCTAAATGAGTCGGGATTTCCACTAGCCAAGTCTCCATTAGATTCCTCCTGCATAGCTAAATTTCAAAGGGAAAATGACACCGCGGAAACCCTATCTCCGAGTTTGGAAATATATGCCATGGACAATAGTTCAACTGTATTTGATGGTTTGAGACATGTGGTAAGGTATACAAGAGGATATAAAACTGTAAGTATTGCTAGAGTTATACAATGTATTAAAATGATAGTTAACATGTCAGCAGTTGATATTACTACCAGGTATCCACATTGTAAAATTGTACAATTATGGCCGGTTAATTCTTTGCATATCAAATACAGACATTACAAATATAAAAGGAATAAACTTGATGTTACAGGTATTCTTGGTACTGCATTAGGTGCGGTCGGAACAGGGACTGGATTCCTAAACAGTGTAGATATAGATACCCTACGTAGCAAATTGAGTCGTTTGGGCACTGACCTAAATATGGCCTTTAAGCTACTAGCAGACCATGATCCCGAGCTGGAACAAAGAACTGTAGATGGTATTTTAACTCAAACTGTCTTGTGGAGGTGGATTGGACATGCAAATACATATACAGAACAAATTCTAAATAACTTCACAGCAGAAGTAAATCAGACCTTTTGTATCTTATCTCAGTTGGCTGCCAACCAACAATATTTGCAATTCACTCAAACTTGGGGGGCTAAAAAGGCAGCCCATTGGCAAAGGGAACTGCAACTATATCATTGGTTAAAGCCAATAGATTTTGCATGTGAAAATAAGTCGTGTATACTGATTTTTGACTATCTTGCTAGTAAAAAAGGGACAAAACAAGTCTGTCCATTTGTTACATTGCCCTTGCAGTTTTGGAAATAATTGGTGGGTACCTCAAGTTGAATCTACTTTGATTGATTGTAATGATGTACCCATTGATGTGGCAGGTTGTGAAACCTGGTCCCAGGGGTGGGTATGCATGATGGTGAAAAGGAAGCCTCACCCATGCTTACATAGTGGAACTGGGAAATGCACCTGGCACAGGTATGTAGTAAATGCTACAGACATCTACCAGCTAAATTATACCACTGTTTGTGTGATATCCTCCTGTAAATTAGCCTGGAGTGATGGGATAATCACAACTGGTGGAGCATACTGTAAAAGTAATATCCATGCAATTATTGATTTTTGTACTGGAGAACTTATTAGACTGACTAGATAGATGGACGTCACATTTAATGCTAGCATAGAACCATTATACACTTTTAGATGGCCATCTCTAGTCCACCTGGACTTCCAACAGATTAAGCAGAAAGGACAAACAGTGTTGCAACTTTTAAATAAAACACTAAATGATGCGCATCAGACAGTGATTAAAATGATTAAAGACAAAGGTACCATTGTAAAAATTGCAAACGAAGTACAGGATATAACTGTTTCGCATTGGTATGATATTTTTATGTGGTCATCTAAGGCTTCAGTGTGGTTTCATTTGTTATTGCATCCTTTGCTTTTGACCACAATAGTTTCAGTGTTATTTTGCTTAATATCATGCTGTATTTACTGTAAAGTGATGAGAAGGTACAAACTGATGTTGTCAGTTTTAACTCTTATAAGGGATACACAACGTATGTTGCTCGATGCAAGGGGTGGCCTGTGACGGATCCACACAGTCTACCAGTTTTTGTTACGCCTCGAGCCACATATCACTGTGTATGTTTAATTATTGCTAGACTGATTATTGCTAGATCTGACATGCCACTATCGCACTATATGCTGCTAATATTGTAACAATACAATATGCTTAAGAGCAGGCCTTGCTCACTGATTACTGGTATTACTGAACTTTGTTAACCTAAAAGTTGTTTATCAGCTTAAAAGATGTTTATCAAAATGTGGGGATTTCAAGGAGGAACTATATCACAAGTTTGTGAGCTAACTGTTCTTTGAAAAAGGGAAGTAAGGCACAAGACCAGACATTACGAGACTTGTTTACAACTTAGGAAATTATCTGTAATTTTCTAAAATATTCCATTAACTCATGATGATCTTGTAATGTCATATTTTCTACAATATTCCATCAACTCATGATGAGCTTGTGATCAATATGTCATTAGTTGAACCTGTTGACCCTGTTGTTTGTTCAAGACTATAAAAAGCTCAAAGGCTAAAATGAACATCATCATCATCCGGATTTGATCACAGCACCAGCCTGAACTGATCTTAGAGACATTTTGCCAGTGTCGGGCTTGCCTTGACTGAACAGATAGCTGCACTGGATAGGATTGAAGTCTCTCTATCAGTGGCAAATATGATGATGTTTATGCATATGCTTGTAAGTACATGATCTATTGTTTTTTCTGTTTATCCAGTATTAGTTTTACTGTTTATTTAGTAAGCTTTTGTTTAATAAATTGTTAAGTTTGAGCTTTGGTGTCTTGTGTCATTTCTAATCCTGTATTAACCTCAGACTTTAAAGTAATGGACTAGTTCAGGGGTGAACTAATTAGTGCTCTGGAATGGTGGAGGTTTGAAATTATTTTATGACTTTCAGGAGATCTCAGCAATGCTGTGTGTGTGTGTGTGTGTGTGTGTGTGTGTGTGTGTGTGTGTGTGTGTGTGTGTGTATTATTGACACATAGATGCTAAATCCTGACAGCTTGTAGCCAAAGGGGGTTGCATGGGAACCAGAAGTCAGATGACCAGATGGATGTGATTTCATTCTGTAATCCATCACTAAAAATGATATTTAATACTAGATAAGATCGAAATCTCAGAGCAGTCTGTTTTTTTGTAACCTGACAAAGAAGAATCTCTCACCTACTTTATCTTGCCTTGGTCTAGTAAGTAATCAGGGAGTAATAATTATTTAGATCAGCCAGGAAAATATAGTGAGACTAGTTGAGTATTGTTTTTCTGTAACTGTGTGAACCTGTCCGCCTGTGTTATTTTTCATATTTCCTGTGAATGAAACTTTGGTGTTTATTGTAAATAGATATTTAGCATTTTCATGTTCTTTTATTATTTATTATTAGATATATTTAAACTTTTCATTCTGGCTGGTCCTTCAGGGAATATTTTAACCTTTGAGAGTATTTATATCTATTGGTGACACTGTGGCCACTCCTGAAAGCCTGGCTGTTTGGTCAGCATTACTATTTGTATTAATATTAATTTCACTCAGTACAATTGGGTACCCTTGCAAGAGCCTTAGAGTAGTTGGCTTTGAGGTGTTGGGTGGCAGTGTAACTACCTTATAGTCTGGGGAGAAGGGGGCATAAACAAGCAGAAAATGGCAGAGTTACGTCCAATAAATTTATTTAAGAAAACACAAAGCTTTCGGATTACTCCTTCTTCAGTGTGATAAACTTAATCAGAACATTCTGTCATTTAAAACAAATAGTAACAATCACATGATCATAATATTGACAATGATATGATCAATGCAGTAAATACTGATGGTAATGATCTTGCTAATCCAGCTATTAAACATGTGAATAACAATAAAACTGATTCTTTGCATCAGACCGCCATTGAATCTACCGTGGTAGCTGGACCATCCAATGAACTGCAGGATTTTTGCCGAGCCTCCTCAGTCATCCAATTAAAGCTACCAGAGATATTACCCAATCGGAACCGAGACACCATGAGAGGGTGGTCTTTCAGCAGAAAGAGAATGAGAGAGGTGGGCACAGGCCCGCTGACATGGAGCAGGGTAAAGAGATGAAAGACACTGAATGCCCTGTTTTTAATTTATCCGATATAGTGTTGACTGAAGCAGATATTGCACTATTGAGTAAAGGTATGAAGTTCATACCTGCGCAAAAAGATAATATTGTAAGTGCCGTTACAGATTTAAAACTTTTTACCAGGAACCTTAACTTAAATTTAATATATAAGGATTCTTATACACATCCTTCTACAAATTAAAAAAAGCAGCAATTTTATACCAGTAAGCAATGTTGTTATCACCGCCTTTCATAATGTTTGTGAACAACAACTTTATAACTTATATGCACAAGATAGTTTCAAGAAATTTTATAACTTATCTGTTGCTGAATTAGAAGCATTAAAGAAATTAGAAATGAACAATGATATTTTTATCAAAGAAGCTGATAAAGGCAGGGGGATCGTTCTAATTAATATTGCTTATTATAACAGCTTTATGCATGAATTATTGTCTGATACAACTTTTAAGCGAGTAAAATATAGTGATGTAGCAAAATGCATCAGTCAAGTTAATATGTCTTTGTTTGAATTACAAACTAATAATGATATATCTATTGAATTATTGAACTATTTTTCTGTACCTTGTCCCCAAATACCTATTTTGTATAGTCTGCCTAAAATACATAAATTAGTTACTGCTCCTCCCATGAGACCTATTATCTCAGGGAGGGGTTGTTTAACTGAACCTATCTCACTTTATTTGCAATCTATATTAAGTGAATTCTTCATTTATGTAAAAAGTTATATCAAAGATACAGGTGACTTTTTGAACAGGTTATTTATATGGCAACAGAATGTTAGTATGGATTTATATAATTTTGTTACATTAGACATTAAATCACTTTTTTACAGTTATTCCTAATGACTATGGCATTAATGCCATTAGGGATATATTATGTAAATATAGCAAACTCAAAGGAAGAGAGATAGAAACTCTGTGTGAATTACTTGACATTGTACTCAGTAATAGTATTTTTATTCTTAATTATGCATTTTACTATCAGTTATCTGGTATTGCGATGGGTACTCCCATCACGAATACATTGCTAATTTAACTCTCAGTGAATGGGAGGAACAGTTTGTATACGACTGTCCCCTTACCTTCAAGTCTCATCTAGTGTTCTATAAGTGTTTTGTGGACAATGTGTTTTTTTATTTGTGGGGGGGCTCTTATGATTGATTGAATTTTTTATGTATTTAAATACTACAACACAGTTTCTAAAGTTTGAAATGACAACTTTGTCCAATGAAATACATTTTTTGGATGTACAGTTAAAATGGAATAATAGAACTTTGGATACAAAAATATATTAGAAGCCTATCCATAAAAATAAATATCTACATAGAAAAAGTATGCATCCTAATTACACCTTTCAGGGCATAGTGAGAAGTCAATATTTTAGAGCTAGTACACTAAACACCAATAATAATGTTCACACTGAGCAATTACATGATATAATATATGAATTTCAGCAGAGAGGCTCTTGACTCCAAATTACTGACAGAAGAAAAAAATAAAATATTTAGTCAGAGAGAGCAGCGCTAAAGCTTATTTTTCAACGTTGTGTGATACTAGACGTACTTCAAGAAATAATAATTTAAGATATACTACTACTACATATAGTAGATGCACATCTGAGGCTAGAAAAATAATAGCTAATAATTAGGGTATATTAACCATTCTGCCTGAATTGAATACTATCATTCCACCACATCCTTTGTTTGCATACAAGAACTCTGCTAACTTGAAAAATGGTATGTTATAAAGATATGCGGCAAGGTAGGCAAAAGAAATCAGAATTTAATAAAAAAGGCACCTTTCCTTGTATGAACAGTTCTGTATGCAATGTTATATGTAAAAATAACACATTTGTGCATCCTACTACACATAAATTATATACTTTGTCATGTACTGCTACCTGTAATACAACTAATATAGTCTACTTAGCTACTTGTAGTAAATGCTGCTGTTGCTATGTAGGGAAATCCACTAGAAGGCTGTGTGAACATATTATAGAACATAGATCGGATACGAAAAGATCTGTTCTAACTAATGCTATTGATAAACATCGTATTGATTTTCACACTTCTCATGCCTTTGGTTTTTAGAGTTATTGATATATGTATTACTAATATGAGAGGGGGTGATAAGAATAACGATCTCGAGATGAAAGAGTACAGTTGGATTATTAAGTTACAGGCTGACTGCTTTCTTGGTATTAATTCTGTGGTATCAATTAAACCTGTATTGAAACGCAAACAGTTATGTTTAAAATAACACATTTTTCAAAGAAATTTTTTAAAGAAGCTTTTTAGAGCTATTATGTTTCTTTAAAAAAAACTTTTTAAAATTATTTTGTTTCTTTAAAAAGAAATGCTTTTTAATTAATCTTGTTATTTGGTTGGCTGCTTATGATTATGTGATTGTTACTATTTGTTTTAAATGACAGAATGTTCTGATGTAAGTTTATCACACTGAAGAAGGAGTAATCCGAAAGCTTTGTGTTTTCTTAAATAAATTTATTGGATTTAACTCTGCCGTTTTCTGCTTGTTTGTTCCTGGAGAAGGGGGCATAACTAGTGCCAGCCTTTCCCAGGTGTGTGTGTGTGTGTGTGTGTGTGTGTGTGTGTGTGTGTGTGTGTGTGTGTGTGTGTGTGTGTGTGTGTGTGAACTACTTGGAGCAGGGATACGAAGCACTGGTTTTACGGAGAGGGTGCTGGAGGACTTGGCTTGGACACTCAGCTGAGGACTTAACTCTACATATGTGCCAGTGGGGAGCCTTGCAGGGGACCTAAGGAGAGACAGAGAGAGAACACAGTCTCCCAAGCTGAGAGTGTTCCCTGTGTGCTCTTAAGGGAAATTGTGCTTGATGCAGACAGCTGCATCTGGAAATACTGGATGTGTCCATTTTTATTCAAAGTAAACGTTCCTCTCCAGTGCGAGTAGTGAAGGTTCAGCCTCCTTGATTACTGGCCCTGAATGGGGGCGCCACATATTGGTGAGCAGTGTTGTGGATATTAATTGAACTTCTGTAGCTTGGGAGCAATTGTCACTAAAGATGTGTCCTCTCAGCAGCCACAAGGTAAACATTCAGAGTTTCATTTCACAACAGTTTTATTTATTTTGTTAGTTTAGTGTAGTCAGGGAAAGCAGGAAAAGATGTCAGCAGAGGATTATGGCAAGCTGAGAAAGAACCAGTTAGCCAAGGTGCGCAAAGCCAAAGGACTGGTGCATGCCAACCTGACTAAAGAGGAAATTATTGTAGCCGTAGTCACAGCTCAGACCAGCAACCACGAGTATAACCAGTCTGGTGATAGGAATTTGCAGCCCTCAGAAACAAAACAGTTCAACTTTTCCTCAGAGGACTTAAAAACCCATCTGGTGTTAAAGGCACTTGGACTGGAGGCCAAACATTTGGAATTAGAATCAGCAGAGAAACTGTGGTGGTTGGAGGCTGAAGAAAATGAGAGACTGCCACAGGCAAAACAGATGAAATTAGAATCAGCAGAGAGACTGTAACTTTTGGAGGCTGAAGAAAATGAGAAGCAGCATCAACATGAGAGGAAGATGCTGACCCTTTGCCAGGGTCATGGAGGTAGTTGGGAAGGGAATAACCAAACCCCAGAAGCAATAAAGGTCAGTACATTTCTTCCACAGTTTACAGAGGGCGATCATTTTGATAGGTTTATTCATATATTTGAAAGGGTATGTAAACAATATAATGTTGACCAATGGCTCTGGGTACAGTTCCTGACCCCTTACTTCAAGGTACAGCTGTAACTGCTCTTTCTAAATTGTATGATATTGATTGTTTAAACTATGAAAAAGTAAAGAAATATTTACTTGAATATTTTAAGTTAACACCTGAAGCTTACAGAAAAAAATTTGTGAGCAGAGAAGCAAGGCATATGAAAGTGTGTGTGTGATTATATTTGTGAATTAAGCACTTATTTTCATAGGTGGGTGAGTGGGTGTCAGGTCACCGTATTTGAAGGGCTGACAGACTTTTTGGTGAGGGAACAAGTCCTTAGCACTTTACCTGAGGATGTGAGAATCTGGTTGGCAGACCAAGAGTGTAACTCTGCAGATGAGCTGGGGAAAAAAGGGGATCATTACATAGTGGAATACCTAGTGTAGCACATAGATGTAAGAGAACCCATGGTGGGCAGCCTAAACCACCCCAATAGAGTTCACCAGTAACACAGGAAGCCACTAGTTCAGGTTCATGGACAGGATCAAGGGTTAAATGTTTTAAATGTAACCAGTGGGGCCATGTATCATATAGATGTCCATGGAGGCAAGGTGGGGAACAAAAGGAGGAAGCAGCAAGTGGGAATAACAGTATGCCAGTGGTAAGTTGCCTGAAGACAACAGGGGTACCAAACTAGCATCTGAGTTTATATTCTATCTTAGTGGATGGAAAACAGGCCATTGCTAAGAGAGAGACAGCCTTTGACATAACCATTGTGAAGCCTGCAGTGGTTAAAGAGGAGCAGTACTTGCTTGGGCAGTCCACTCCAGTCAGAGCTTTAGGAGGGTCCCCATTCCAAATGCCTTTGGACAGGGTTCACATTGACTGTGAGGGTGGAAAAGGAACCAAGCAAGTAGGTGTGTTTGAGGATACTTCTGCAGATGAGCTGATAGTGAATAATTTTTTTAATTATTTTGAGAAAGAATCGTAAGTAAACACAAACGTTATTTACATTTGTTGTTTCACTGCTTTTGTCACTTGAATGCATCTGTTCTTAATGATAAAACACTCGCTATGGAAATACTGTAATTAAGGCCAGACAACTAGGTAGTGATTAATAAAACCTGCCAATACATTTCCCTATATTCTAAATAGGATGACCAGTTCCCCATCTCTCATTCTGATTTATTGTTTCTAACACACAAAAAATAAATTTATTAAAATTTTCACAACGGCTACTATGCTTGTAGAGCACATTAGACACATCCGTTTTGATGGCGTATATATGTTGATAAATTATTTGTCTTAACTGTTTCTCTGTCTTGCCTATATAAAAGGTTGAACAAAATAAACAACTCACAACATATACTGTGCCTTTGGTGTTACAATTAAATTTCCTGAAATTGAGTATACTGTTTTGTTGCTACCAAGAAAAATCTTATTGGTCTCATTACTAAATCTACATTGTTTACAAGCCCCACACTTTTTCATTTTCCCAGTAAACATCCGCTTTTCTTTGTTTTTTCTCTCAAAAATGTTTTTGATGTCGCTTCCCTTTCTATAAATTAACCAGGGGCGGCTCGTGCTATTGGGCTGCAGGACTGCAGCCGCCCCCCCCCCAGTTGTAATAAAAGTAAATAAACAAAAATAAACAAAAAAGAAAAGAAAAATACCAAAATAAAAGCAAACGGGAGTTCCGGAACAGCGCGCATGCACATGCACAGCATTTCCAGAGATCCGGACTGCTGGTGAACCAGTCTGGAGCATGCGCACAGAGTCCAGACTGTCTAAATAGCAGTCTGGATGAAGAAGACAACATTTAACTGCAAATATCCCAGACATCTATGCAGTTGTAACTGCATAGACTGGAAGGGGATCAGACTGCAACGTCCGCAGGCTGGTGCTCTCGCAGGAAGGGGAAGGACTAGGACGAGCCTCATGGAAGGGGAAGGCGGAGGACTTTACTGCAGAAATGGATGTTACAGCTGCTCTCTCTCATCCCGGGCTTTTGTATGGATGGATTTTGCTGCTGCTCGCGGGCTTTTGTGGATGGATTACTGCAGGAATGGATGTTACAGCTGCTTTCTCGTCAGGCTTTTGTAGCTGGATTTTACTGCTGCAGGAACTTGGAGCTTAGGTAGGGTGTGTGTGTGTGTGTGTGTGTGTGTGTGTGTGTGTGTGTGTGTGCGTGAGACAGAAAAAAACCATTCAGTTCTATTAGGAACTGAACCTGATTCAAATAATCTAAGTTGTGCTGTGCTCAAACTCTGTATCTTTAACCTATGGTATATGCAGAAAATCCCATTTAGTGCTAGAAAACACAAACATAAAGTGTAATCCGCCACTCAGTTTCTTTCAATTAGTTTGTTTTTATATGCTTGGATTACAATTTGTGCTAAAGGCAAGATGCTGTGTCAAGTACATGAATGATTGCAAACTGTGATTCCAAAAACATTTTACAGAGGAGGAATACAAATAAAATAACACAGAAATCAAAACTACTCATTTTAAAGTTCAAATTTCAAGTTTATTTAAGTGGTTAACCTCTAAGCATTATGCATACCAATAAAAAATGAAGCATAAAGCCAATTAATAAACTATACAAGAAATAAAAATAATAATAAAACAGGCTGGCCCATCTCTCCAGTGGCATAGAGGATAAAGTCCTGACTATGACTCAGCTGACCTATGTTTGATTAGCAGCTCGGGCAACTGATGGAGCAGCAGGGAGAGATGGGCATGCCTGTCTGGGGTGGGAGTGTGTTCTTTGCTGATACTCCCTTAAGGGAGGTGTGGTTCAAAGAGAGAAGCTGCCCTTAGAACATAAGCAGTGAGAGTGGGAGGCAGGGCAAGGATGTGGATAGGGCAAATAAAGACTCCACCAGGATGGAAGCAGAAATGGCCAAGCCCCCTGGATGCCCTTAGGATCCATGATCAGCCCCAGCAATACTGGAGCAAGTCCAGGTGTAGGAGACAAGCTGGTGGACCCAGAATGGACAAGGGGCACTACGGCTGAGCCAGTGATTTGAAATTCCAAAGGGGGCAAAAAAAAAAGTTTGCTCACAACACAGGCCTTTTGCATTAAAAAAAATATGAGAAGTATAAAACAAGTAAAAGTAAGTTAAGTATGTGTGTATGTATATATGTGTATATATATATATATATATATATATATATATATTTTTTTTTTTTTTTTGTAAGAAAAAATATTTTAGGGACCTTTTGAAGCTGCTTGGTATAAAGAATTCCCTTATCCACTGTAGCATTAGATTTAGAAAGTGAGGAGCCTGAAAGACACATTAATGAGAACCCAAAACTCAAACTGTACCCATGGAACTTTCAGCAGGCATAAGATTGCATAATGGTGGGGATAGGAGGAAGGGCATGATACCAGCAACACTGCAGGGTGTGGAAGGTACATGTCACGTAGGTGTAAGTAAACCGGAACCCGAACCTTGCAGATGGTAAGAGACTGCATTTGAAGACTGCAGATAATTTTGCTAATAAGTAGAAGTAAATGTATAGCAGAGTTCAGCACTTGCAGCCAAACAAGTACTGAGCTAGAAATTACATAGTGCAGAATGTTACAGTTATCCAGGTTGAAATAGACCATGACATAAACCATCACAGGCATGTCCTTTGATGGAACAATATAGGCAGTGTTCCTAAGAAGAAAGCATGAGGTCTTAATAACAAATGACACCTGCTTTGTAGATAAACCTTATATCCTGCTAACGTTCTGGATGTAGCAGGTATGCAACAATATGCCAGGTGGCAAAGAGCTGAGCAGGAGGTAATGAATAAATATTGATTAGACAGAGAGTTGGTGTAGACTGCATGTCACATGTATGCAACACATGTGAAGGTCACTGTTTATGGGAGAATCCCTTTCCCTAAAGACCAAGATATGCCAGTTGTAACTGATATCTGGGTGTATTCCAGTTTCATATGGCAATTCCTGGCTGCCATATGCAGTCAGGGTTGGAACCACATATAGTTCTCATCACCATCAACCGATGGTCATGTAGTCATGGAGAGATCTATCAAGATAGTACTCTTCCCTAGAGTTCTTGGTGTGATCAGTCACATCCACATTGCTATCACCACCACCACCAGTGGTGAGGATGAGGAAATCTACACTAAGTGGCAGGGCTGCCAGGCAGTGTGCAATGCCAGTGGAATACTAATTAATGTGTGTGCCCATTACTTTTGGAATGTCTATGATGCACATATCTGGAAGATATGATACATCATTAGTTTACAAATGGCTGGATGAGTAATTAGCCAGCCAAGAAGACCATATAATATGACAAGCAGGCAAAGTAAGAGTAATAACAATGCTCCATGCCTAGCAGAAGCTTATTTACTATTATAGGTAGATAATGGTTACCCATTCACCCATGGATGATGACCCCCGGGCCTCATTTGGAATCTTCAAACCCCAGGAGGAGAAGAAATATTGTGTGGGCCTTACTAACAGAAAAAGCTGACAACAGATTACATTCACTTACAGATGGCTGCTTGTAATGTAACTGGCTCATTCATATCAAAATGCATATTTTTAAGCTTGTATACTATTTATTACAGAAACAATTTTGTTTGTGAAAAAACATTGTTTTAACGTTTTAATTAAAAACATGCATGCACATTCATATAAAGATATGCTTGCACATATGTTCTTTATGTCCCTGCTCTTGTTATCTGGGATATTTTCCATGTTTTCTGTTTATTATTTTTTAATTTCTGAAATATTGATTACACTTCATATTTACTCAGAAAGCCTCTCAACATGTATATAAAAAGGTTCTTCAGTAAAAATGTCATTTATATCAGTAAACCTGCAAGTGAGCACTAGGATGCAAGAAAGTGAAGATGGCATCAAGGCAAAATGTGAATCTTGGATAGGCAGACATCTATCATAAACCACAAATGTTAGATTCATATAATTTGCTAACATGGCCCCAATAAAGTAAAGTATAACAGCAAGAGTGCATTCAAAATTTCTATAAACTCCAGCCTTTTAAACAGGCTAGTCTAAAGTTGATTTCAGATGTATGCTTATGTACCATTGATGACTGTTTGTTTTCCATGTTAGGCAAGTACAGTCCTAAAATAAATGGTCACATTTGCAGTTACACTAAAAAACTAGAATGTGACAATTGTAATCCCTGACCTACTGTCACCAAGCTGAAAAAACAGCAGGCATTATACTTTACAACCTGAAGAGCAGCAGGCAGGACTTCCGTGCACGTGTCTGGAATTCTTATCAGTGTAAGACATACTGTATTGTTTTCTTATCTACAGATTGTTAATATTTAGGGGTTACAGGGGCTGGGTGACTGAGTCTATGTCAGTATGGGTTGAGAGGCATCTGAAACCTGCATTGGAATTTGCACCAGCGGTATTAAAGCACACCCCCTCCATTTTCTGACTTCTTTATACTCACGGATGTCTGTTCAGCAGCTGCCTGTGCATTCAGTCTTGGTTATGGTTGAGATTAACAGTTTGTTTACGGTTATACCCAATGACGTGGGGATTAAAGCAATTAGTGGTTTTTTGACCGGGAAGAATGTATGTGGTCCTGATGAGTCTGTACAAATATGCAGTTTTCTTGAGCTTATTCTGCATAACAATGTGTTTATGTTTTGTATGAAGCACTATTTGCAGAAATGCGGTGTGGCCATGGGGACGGCATGTGCCAGCATTTATGCCAACTTGGTGTTGGCGCAATGGAAGGAGTGCTGTGTTCTTGGACCCCATAATACCTGGAGAAACTTCAATTATTTTTACAAAAGGTTTGTTGATGACCTGTTTATTGTTTGGATAGGGTCAGAAGAACAGTTGCAGATTTTGTGGCTTATTTACAGCAGACCACTAGTTATTTGACCTTTTCTGTCAACCATTCTACCACCTCAATAGCCTTCCTTGATATGGAGTTATTCATGGATGCATGAGGGTTCCTGCAGACCAGGAACTATAAAAAGGATTGCTGTAAGAACACCTACCTGGGGAGGGGGAGCATGCACCCCCAACATGTCTTTAATAAAGTCATAAAAGGGCAAATTATGCATGCCTCCAGACTGTGCACTCAAGATGATGTGTATGATAGAGAGACTGAGTTTCTGCTGTCATGCTTTGAGGAGAAAGGTTACTCACAGAGTTCCATAATGATGGAAAGCAGGGAAAATCATGTGTGGAGGCAGATCTCTGCAAGACCTTCGTTTGGTAGAGATGGAGCTGGAAGTCCTATTTCTGAACTAGCCTCTTAGACCAGAGAGCGTATGGACTCTGTGATTAATAGAGGGCGCCCGAGGTTGACCATTGACTACAACAGTGATGGGAACAAAATAAAGAGGATTATACATGAGAATTGGAAGATTCTACAGTCGGATGATGGCATTAAAGAGATTGTAGGTCCGGCCCCTGTCTATGGGTTCAGGAATGCATCTAGTTTAAAGAGACTGCTCTGTAAAGACTCTGTGGGATGCACTTCTTGGCAGCTTGATTTGGGAGTGCAACGGACAGAAACATTTCCATGTGGACATTGTAAAGGCTGCTCCTTTATAGACTGGTCTAATAAATTTTAACATCCGGTTACTGGGCGTGTATATTGTTTGAAAGGTTTTGCCAACTGTGTTACCAGGAACCTGGTTTATTTAGTGAAGTGCCAAGATTGTGACTCATTTTATGTTGGCAAAACCAATAGAATGTTGAAGGAGAGAGTTTTACAGCATTGCAGAGACATAAGGACTGGTGGTTAGCATAATGCGCTGGCACAGCATGTTAAGAAAAATTTGGGACATACTTTTAAATTTATGGTCTTGCAGTTATGTACTTTAACCAGAAGAGGAGGTGATATTTCCCTCAAAACAGAACAAATTGAAGTTAACTGGATTGCAGATCTGCATGCTGATAACGTGCCCGGGCTTTAAAGTGTTCTATCACTAAAGCCTATTCTTAGAGGGCATAAACCCTGGAAGTTGAATTGATTGATCCTTCTGGAGGTGTGTGCTGTACTGCAATTAAATAGGTTGTGCTTTATTATGTTTTGTAGTTGGATTTGAAAAAGAGTTGGATTACTCGAAAGTGCTTATCTTGGTTATTAAAGTTTTACTCATACTGTGCCATGGTGGATCCTTTGGGTTTCGTTGTTGCCTTTCTATAAATTATTGTTGGGGCTTGCCCTAATTCTTCTGCTAACCTCATTGTTCCAAAAACCACACTCCAATTCTTGTGAATAATATTTCTTTTCTTTTCAAAAAAATTGATCATATGTGACAGAACAAAGTATGCCCGAGTCTAATTCTTTTGTATTTTTGTTATTAAATTGTACATCCCTATATCTTAAAATAGGGCGATATTGTATATACCTTCTCTCCTTACTAGGTGTTCCAGTTCTAATAATAAGGAGTTGGAGTAGGTCCTTTGCTTAAACATGTATTTCAGTTTGTTCAGCTCTTCCACAAATAAATTATCTGTTATAAGTCTTGACCAAGCAATCAAAACCTTTAAGAAATCAATTAACTAGTTCTCAAATTGTGACATTAAAAACTTGAATAATATGACACAAATTTACTGTGTCTAAGTAACCTAGTACATTTTTTCTTGAATTTTTAAAGGTTTTGACTGGTTAATTTTATTTTTAAACGTAAAATTGCTAATGGTGAGATATTGGAAAAAGTTCCAAATGAAAATAAAGGAACAAAAGTGCTGATTATAGTTAACGGTGGTCCTTGCTCAGCTTTCTTTCTGCAACATTCTCTGCTTTTTTGTTTTGGAAAGTAAAAGCTACATTGATCCATATCTATCAACTTTGGCAAGACTGTTGCCTTTCTTTTAGCTAGTATAGACATAAACACTTTATAGTCATAGTTCAAAATTGAAACAAATCTATATGAAGCTGGGTCTGATGGGTCTTTACTGTCTTTATTTATTACAGTTAATAATACCAAACAAGAGTCATGTAGAGTCCAACAATTAGATGAATAAACCAGCTGTCCATGAGGTTACCAAGTGTAGACTAAAAATGAATAAGCCAACTTCCGGTTAAAAACAATGTCTGTTCAGAATATTTGGGACAAAAGTGCTTAATTACATGAATAAAATGTTTTTTAAACCAAAAGTAGTTTATTCACTTTTACTTATTGTGCACTTGGTAATACTATGGACAGTTGGTTTATTTATCTACTTCATGGACACTACGTGAGGCTTTTGGTGTTATTGGTTGTATTGACTGCATGGTCACACACTCCGTCCTTTCCTTGTTTTTTGTAATTTATTTATTACCATCACCACAGCTTTCTTCCAACATGTTGGTGCTCATCCCCCCTTTAAAATACTGTTAAATAAAATGTTCCAGAGCTTTATAATTTTCTTTCCTCCAAACTTCCACAAGAATGCCATCTGCTCCTGGAGACTTTCCTGCAGATTGATTATACATCCCCATTTTACATCCCCATTTTTATCTCATCTCCTCCTATCTTAAATGTTAATTATTGAGCCTCATCTACCTCTAACCTTGGCATATTTAAACCTTCCATAAATGTTTAAATTTGTCTTCTTTCTTGATTTACACATTTCTCTATTTTATATACATTTTCATAACATTTCTGAAATATCTCTGATACCTGTACAGGATCTCTTTTTTTTTCTTGTTATAGATTCCCTAAGTTTGAGAACAACCCTTTCTACTTTCTATTCTGTAAGTCATTGTGCTAAATTTTTTGTGCTCTGGAGTTATCAAAAAATAGTTGCTTAACAGTGATCTTTCTAAACTTGTGCATATTATCCAGATACTCCCTTATTTTCTCTATAGCAGTCTGCAGTTCCACCTCTTTTTGTTCTTTGAGATCCTCTTCTTCTGGAATAATTTAACCTTTATCAGCCACTCTAGAAAAAGTCCTATTACTTCTTAACCATATCTCTGTTTCTTTTATTCCTATGCTATGTTTAAAATCAATTTTCATTTTATCTTACTTACTAGCTATAACTTCTGAAGAAAGGTCTATCTTCCCTACTAACTTTCAAATAATTTCCACTACCTATTCTATAAATTCCTCCCTTTTTAACAGGTTGATGGGAAAATGCCAGGGTCTCATTTTTACTTCATTACCTTGCATTTTTATTTTAGTTTTTATTGTTGCATAATCTGAAATAGTTATTGGATGTGTGCCAAAGCTTTCAATTAAATGCACGTTTGTGTGAAATATAATTTCTATCTAGTCTAACCTGGTTATTGTGCATCAGAGAATATTATGTAAATTCTCTCTGAGTTCCTACTACTGAATTCATGTCTTCCATGCCAAATATTTGTATAACTTTCTTAAGAAATCTACCCTCTTTTGTTCTGTTTTCTCTTCTAGATCCCCGATATATCGTCACTATTGCAAATCTAGTTCCAGTCCCCACCTATAAATATTATTCTTTGCTGAAAGCTGATTATTTCTCCCAAAAATTTCTTAAGCCCTTTTACAGCAGTTTTGGGGGGAATAGAAATACATGCCAGCTTAATCTTCTTCCCTTGCCAATAACTCCTCCCTATTACAAATATACCATTATTATCTTTTTTCCTCTCTTATCACTATTGGAGCTCCTCTAGCAATTATTGTAATTACTCCCCTTTTCCTTTGTCTGAGATATTCTCATGAGTATCCATCCTGAAATTCTTTCCCTTATCAAATTCACATGTTCATTTTGTTTCCAAACGTGTCTCTTGCAGCATTGCTATTTGCACCCTGTATTTCTTAATATAATTTGGTACTCTTACCATTTTTGTCTATACCTGTAAGGCCTTTTACATTCCAAGATAATATGGGTAGTATAACCATTATGATAAGAAGTTATTCTTCTAATCTAATTATACATGAAAGCTTTTTTGAATGTGTATTTACAACATTTGTGTTACATGCACACACTGTTTGACAGGCTGACCTTTTATACAATTGTTTATTGATGTGTCTGTGTGACATTTTTCATTGTTTTAATAAAACCCCTCAAAAAACTAAATGCATTATCAACACCCCTCATAACCTATTAAATTAAAACAATCACAACAAAATTATGTACATCTTCAAAAACTGAAGACTGTCCCTCCAAATCAGAACAGTTTCTCCATATTGACAACTGTACCTATTACCTAATCAAAAATTAAGGTTACTCATGCTGATGAGCATTTTACAGCCTGTGCTCCCACTTAAAGTAATTGGTGTCTGTTCTTTTCTGAGCTTTATTCCCTCCTAGATCAGTTTGGTATGCTTTCAGAAAACATTAGTCTTTATCCTTAAGAAATAGTTCACTGGCTATCTTTAAATAAAACTTAGTTATACACTGTTCTATTAAATGCAGTAAAGTATTAAGGCTGCTGAGGAAGCTGATATCTGTTATTCACTTCCAATAGTTTCAATCTTTATTTTTTACTGAACTGCTTACCCTAGTTACCTACCCTTGTACCTTTACATTTTGCATTTCCCTCAGCAAACAATGTTCAGAACTCTCAAGAAACATAGTCATCAGTAAGGAAAAAAACATAATAACTGTGCAGATGCTTGAAGGATTTTTTGACAGTTTCACTCAGAACAGAACATAATGTACAGCTGCCATCAGTGCAGATTTCCTGATTCCCATTGAACATTTGCTAAACTGATAAAGAGCTATTATCATTGCATATGCAAAAAACTTAGCACTTCTTATGGCTTTAATCATTTTGTTTTATTATTCAAACCTTCTTACAGAAAACATTTATTTTTAGATTATGCCAAGGGAATTACTGTAGGCATTCACCTTTGCAAAAATAATAGAAAACATCTCAACTGTATAAATGTAATGAGTGCACTTTTACACCCCATCCCACTCCAACAGCCCAAGAGTACATAATTTCAAGTTGCTTTTGTTCAGCCTTTCTTCTCTTTTTACACTATAAAGCCTATATTTCTTACAACTAAAACACACTTGTTTACTTTAATATATTTGTCACA